>NC_056733.1:1492066608-1492341608 GCF_019279795.1 Protopterus annectens | reverse complement strand
CCCTCTGCTTCCCCTCCAGAAGATTTCTCTTGGTGCAACCTTGCACACTCTTGGGGGAACATTTCCACTGGAAAAGCCAGGATTACTCTGACTCTAAAAAGAGGCTTAGGGAATTCTTACTCCTCCCTCAACATAGGCATTTAGCTATCCCTCCTGTTCTGGACATTGTAGTTGATGCCTTCTTGGAATCTAGCATTTCCTCAGACACTTTACCTCCAGCTCCTAGAAAACCTGACTGGTATTACAGAGTACCTGATTCTCAAGTTCCTCTTCAAGAATCCTACTGCGGATCCAGAGAACATTTCCCAAGGACCAAAGGGCATTAAGGCTACTGCTGCCAAAAACCCTACCCCCTCTGATAGAGATTCTAGAGCCTTGGACAGATTGGGTAAGAAGGCATTTGGCCAGTAGGGCTTTAAATTGCCAGTTTCATATGTTAAAGTACCAGCAGCATATTATGGGACTGCTTAAACAGAAAATGATGTTGATTCCTGACTGTGCTGAACACAAGGAATTACAGGATTTAATGCATTATGTCGAACAAGTTGGTGAACATACTTTGCAATGTGGTTTTGACTCTTTAGAAGCATCTTGCAGGGCTGCTGCCACTGGGTCTGTACTTAGGCATGATTGGCTTAAGGAGCAAAACTTGCCAGATTACTGGATGCTCCCTTAAACCAAGACCACCTGTTTGGCAGCAAAGCTGAAGAAGTCCTCAAAATGATGGAGGAAAAAAGTAAAATCTATGCAAACTGTTATTTCCTGCAAGTACAGACTCCCAGATTTAGTAGGCATTGCCCTTCAAAGAATTGGTCATTTCCAGCCTCTCCCAGGCTTCTCAGTCCAAACCCAGGAACAGCAGACCACCTAGGTTACAGTCTCCGGCTACGCACAGGCCTAAGCAGTGGGGGGGCTCCCACTTCCAAAGCAGGGAAAAATGGCACAATTAAACCTTCCAAGCCCTATTCAACGACCTGCTCCCTTAGGAGGAAAGCTCGCCCTGATTGCAAAAAACTGAGAACTCATTACCCAGGACAAATGGGTTTTTAACATAGTTTCCCAAGGATACAGATTCCACTTCCACACCCTACCAACCCCAAACGGTTGGCCATACCTACCACCAAATCAGTGGGCAGAGGCTCAACAGCAGGTTCTCTCTCTTCTAAGTATCAGGGCTATTTAACCTGTCCCAGCAGAAGAAAGGGGACAAGGTTTTTCAAGAAATTTTCCTGGTACCCAGAAAAGACAGCTCCTGTCATCCTATCCTAGACCTCTCTATTCTAAACACTTTTTTGGTAATCCCAAAATTCAAGATGCTAACACTTCAACAGCATAGGCAAAGATGCCTGGTTGGCAACCTTAGACTTAAAGGAAACTTACCTGCACATTCCAATAAGGGAATCTTGTGGGAAATACCTACGCTTCAGGGCAGGCTTCATGCACTTTCAGTTCTCTGCACTTCCCTTTGGCTTATCTACTGTGCCCAGTGTATTCACAAAATGTCTAGCTCCAGCCATTGCATTTTGCAGACAGAGAAATATTCAAATATACCCATACTTGGACGATTTGTCTGATTTCAGGCAGAAAGCCAGGAATTGCTATTAAAACATCTGGCATTCATAAAGAAACTTCTAAACTCACTGGGGTACACCATAAACGATAAGAATCTCACCTAGTACCCTGCCAACAAATTGTATTCCTGGAAGCAAGCTTGAAGACAAACTTCCCAGATGGCTTTCCCCACTCCAGAGAAACAAGTTTAACAACCTACTTCAAACTACTGGCCACAAAGACCCAGCTATCTGCAAAGAAAATTCTGCAAGCCCTGGGGTTCATGGCTTCTTGCATTCTACTACTTCCATATGCAAGATTGCATATGAGGAAACTGCAGTGGTATCAGCATTCTCAGGACCTCGATTCAATGAATTCCTATCATTCCTTGCATAACAACAAGAGTTCTTTGGTGGACAGAGGCCTGCTACCGCAACAAAGGGGTCCCTTTCACTCTACCACCTGCCACCCAAACCCTTACAGACACATAAGACTATGCATGGGGGGCTCACTTGGCAGGGCAGTGCATTCAGGGCAAGTGGAACCCAAGACAGATGCACCTGCATATCAACCAAAAAAATGTTAGCTGTACAGAATTCCCTGATGGCCTTCAAGGATCACATTCTTCCAGGACAATTATTGGTAAAGACAGACAACACCACAGGTTTGTGGTAAATAAACAAGTGGGGGGAACCCACTCTTACCCTCTGCTGACTAGCCATGGCTCTGTGGAAAACAGCCTTGAGCTACCAAGTGCACTTACAAGCTCATTTCCTGCCAGGCAAGCTAAATTCACTGGCAGACTACCTAAGTAGAAACCTCATGGACCCACACGAATGGAAACTGGACCCAAAAATATTCAACCTCTTGAACAAATGGGGGACCCCAGAGATAGACCAGTTTGCCTCCCCTCAAAACTACCAATTGGACAAATTCTGGACAAGGACTTCCCCCAGTCAAGCTTGGAAAGTGGATGCCCTGTCCTTTACCTGGGAAAGCCTCTCAGTTTATGCCTTTCCCCCTCTGCCTCTCCTCTTGAAGGTTCTGCTAAAGATCAAACAGGACAAACCAAGGACGATACTGATTGCACCAGACTGGCCATGCCAGCACTGGTACCCAGCTTCTTCCACAGTATGACACTGCTGGAACCATGGCACCTGCCTCAGACCCCTTCCCTGCTGTCCCAGCAGGTGGGCCAGATTCTACACCCTCAGCTTCAAACCCTGAACCTTGCAGCCTGGTTAATTCCTTGGGCTCTCCAATAGCATCATTCAGTAAGCAGATGCTAGATGCCATTCTGGAGGCAAGGAGGCCTAGTACTAGAAAATCCTATGCTGAAAAGTGGAAAAGATACTGTTCCTGGAGCCAGACTCAGGGGATGGGTACAATGGTGCAGACCTTACCTCATATTCTTCAGTACTTAACAGAAATGCTCCACAAGGGCCTTTCAGTCTATTAAAATTCATGCCTCTGCCATTTCAGCACATTTTAATACTGAACCTCCTCTCTCTTTTCTCACTCCCTACTAAAGCAATTCCTCAGAGCGGCCAAAAATTTAAGACCCACCAGGAAATCCCGTACTCCAGCCTGGGACCTTAACTTTGTATTGGAAAAGCTCACTCTCCCTCATTTTCAGCCAGCTGTAACTACAGAGTTGATATTCTCCTCTTGGAAAACAGCCTTCCTTCTAGCCATCACTTCAGCAAGAAGAGTGCCTGAATTACAGGCTCTCATGGCAGTGGAGCTATTCATTATCTTCCACGCAGACAGGGTTTCCCTCAGGACCAATCCTTCCTTTATGCCCAAGGTGGTGTCTAGTGTAGCCCTTAATCAGTCCATTCATTTGCCTACCTTTTTCCTGAATCCTCAAAACAAAGAACGAATACTGCACTTTTTGGATGTGCACAGAAATGTATTTGGACAGGACTAAGCCTCTCAGAAAATCTGAACAGCTGCTAGTTGGCTTTGCTGGAAGGGCAGAGGGGAAGGACATTTCAAAGCAAACCATTTCTAAGGGGATAGCCCATTGCATTCATTTCTGCTATAAGCACCATGGAAAACCTACCACACAAGGGGGGATAAGATCACATTCCACCAGGGCTGTATCTACCGCTACAGCCTTTCTCAGAGGTGTCCCTACCAGGAACATCCTAGAAGCTGCTACCTGGAGGCTCTGTACATACCTTCCCCAAGCATTACCACATGCCTATTTTTTCTAAATCAAGAGCTGGTTTTGTCACTGCAGTCTTGCAGGGCTTAATAGCTGGCCCTAATGTTTTCTTCCTCCTCCCTTCCTTAGCTTTGGGAAGCTACCCAAATGTGATGACTGCAACAGTGAAACACGAAGAACATAGTACAGTTGTGTACACTTACCATATATGTAGATAGTGTGTATTCAATGTTGCAGTCCTGGTTACCCTCCCTACAGCCCCCTGACTACTCTTGGCTCCTACCTTTCCTTTATTGTTGGGTGTATTTAAGCTTTCTGGTGTATTTGCTTTTTGTTGGAGGGCTACCATAACCTATAATTGCTTCCCATTGTGGGGGCACCTGACATCTGGGGCAAGGAAAAACTGGATTTAGAAAAAATAGGCATGTGGTAATCTTGTTTTATCTGCATGTTTTATACCCCTGACGACCTGACGTCATGGAAGAAGAGACCGCATCCGGGACAGGAATCCAAGACTTTGATATTCAGGCATGCTGAGGGCTTCCTGCAGGCAGATAACCCAAATGTGATGACTGCAACAGTGAATATACTCGAACATCTACATTTATGGTAAGTGTAGACAACTGTACTTTCTCCCTTCCTGGCATGTGCTTTTTAAGGATTTGTCCCATTTTATGGGAGGCCAGAAAACCCAGCATAAGAATCTTATTTTGCAGAATTAAAAAGGTTAATTTGCTATTGAAGCTTTTTGGTATTCTGTCCATACCATTGCCAGCCACTAGTCTGAGGATGTTTTGCTGTGGCCATCTTGCTGGATTTGGTGTCCCCTGCCCCATCAGTGTACCAGTCACCCTCTTGAATGTAAGCTGTAGAGATCATCCCAAGATTCAGTACTGCAACATGAATATGAAGAGCAGGAAGTGCAGTTATGTAAACACCAGTGTAGATGCTGGAGTATATTCATTGTTTCACTACTAGTTCCTTCCTCCATCCTCTCTTCTTTCCCCCTTGGGTTGGGATGGGTACGTATGTCAGTCTCCCTTCTCATAGGTAAGAGTTATCCTCCCTGAGCATAAACTGCCCTTCAGATGCAGGTATGGGGAATGGGGAGCCCCCATCTGGATTTTCTTTCCACCTGAGATTGGTCATCCTTGGATCATGCTCTGATTATCAGCAATTTTTCTGGAACCTACCTGGAGCAAGGAAAATCTGAAGATGGTTTACAGTCCCTTTATGTCACCAATGCTTTGTCAGGAGAAGAGTGGTGGTGAGTTTGCCAGGCCAGGGGAGGAGAGATGAAAGCCATCAGACTCCTAAAGACAGGAATACCTAGTCACCTGCAGCAGTGATTATACTCGTGACATCTGCAGTTATGCTAAGTGCCTACACAGCTGTTCTTTCTTATGTGGGTACTGGGGTAGCACTTCTGCTGATCAGCGAAGACATTTATACCACCTCTGTCTGTTCATTTAATATGAATCCAATTCAAGTTAAGTGTCTGAGATGACTTTGCATGCTATCTGCTTATTTCAATGGGTTGCGTCTTTGGACACTTTGGGGTGGAGGTTCACATAGTGGTTAAGGTGTTCACCTTGTAGGCACAAGGTACGGGGTGCGATTCTCGCATGGGGTAATTGGCTGGGCTTGGAGTGGCCCACTTGTACTAATTTATAGTCCTGTGGCAGCAGGTGTAAGTGTAGGACTGGAGTGCCGATGGTCCTGGGTTCTGGTAGGGGGTGTGCAACCTAATTTTGCTGTCTCAGTAGCTCAATAGGGAGCAAACTTGCCGTTGGTAAAGAAGGTTGTTGGTTCTAATGCCACACTAGATAACTTGACTATTTTTATGTGGGAGGTCGGCATAATGGTTAAGGTGTTTACCTTACAGGCACAAGGTGCAAGGTTGGATTCTCGCATGAGGTAATTGACTAAGCATAAAATAGCACACAGGGGCAGTTAGCCTTGTACTAATCTGTACCTATGAACCTTATATATATATATATATATATATATATATATATATATATATATATATATATATATATATATATACAGTTTTATATTTACCCTAGTCCTTTTTACAAAAAAATGACTGAAAAGGGTACATGGACCAGTCAGAGTAACTGTTTAAAAAGTGATAAATCTTTAAATTTCCTTCCCAAAGACAAAGAAAAGTATGCATCATGTGTTTTCATCCACATGAGAAGAACTTGGGGGTCCTGCACCATTATGCTCCATGATTATTGGCAAGAAGAAACCACTGTATTGACTATTTGAGACTGTATTGACTATTTGAGAGAGGTGCGGGAAGCTTTTGACTTTTCCTATATAGGAATGTAAGAGTACTACTAGGCCAGTGATCATGGGGGGACAATGATATGCTTTGCCATGTCTACATTTAAGCAGACACTTTAAAAGTTCTTACAAACTTTTTCAAACACTTAACTGCCCACCTTTTAAACTGAGCAGAGCTGTGAATGATCACTCTGGGCTAAATGTGTGTTGTCTACCTATCCAGTCATTGACCCTCTTAACAGTAGCCAAAACAGCACTTGTGTTTGAACCTGTAGTGCAACTTCTTCAAGAGGTTAGGAAAATGTTGCATTATTAACCTAGTCATCCTGTGAGCCTTGTTAGGGCAGGTTTAAGTTCCTAAGTAGACATTTGTAGAGCCACTAGTTCTGTAAAGAAACAGGAAACCAAACAGGATTGTGTCTTTCTTGATGCAGAAAGTAAGAAATGAGTCACCTCAGAGCAACCAATAGGTTACAAGAGCATAAGGAGAGTCATGCTAATCTATTCATTTAGTTGAAGGATTTAGTCTTTAAATTTTCTTGGTTAAAATCTTTGGGGCCTTTCCAATTGATTAATGTGCTTAGATTTGTGCATACCAAAGGGAACATTGTATTTGATGATAGCTCTGATGAGGGAAGAGTACAACGGTGCGATGACTTTCTTTGATCTTTAAAAAATCCCATGTGAAATGAACTAGGCAAGGTAGGATTTCCTAACCGTATTGGAGGTATGATACATAGAGTGCTGTCCACAGAATTTATAGCTGCTACTGTAACCGTATGCTCCACACTACTTGCCTTGCCTACTCCATTCAGCCATTAATTTACATGTACAGTGCTGATGTGGTTATAAAACATTCAGTTTTTAATTAGAAGTTCATCGTGTTTTACTGTTGCAGTCATGACTGTAGGGTTCTCCCCTGCTGGCAGGCAGTCCTCGGTCGGCTAGAATCCCAAAGTCTGGGTCCGGCGTCGGCTGTTCAACCATGCTCCCTGACATCAGAGCGCCAGGAGTACAAAGCTGACAGCCGACGCCATCTTCTCCAGTCTTTCTTGCCGTGCGGTGATAGCAGTTCGCAAGTGCCGGTCGGCTGACTCCTGACGATTTTTTCTGATAAACTTCAGTCCGAAGACTTTCTTCTCCACTCCCCGTTGGGGAAACTTTTTCTTGCTCCAGTCCGATGTCAGAAAAAGTTAATTGTATTTCATGTGGGAAGCAAATACCTCATAAGGATTTTCATTCTTACTGTATTCCTTGCTTAGGCCCTGACCATGACGTAGCTTGTTGTCGGTTTTGTGCTAGATTCAATCAACGTACAATTAAACAAAGGTACGATTTTGCTTTTCATTACTTCAGTAGGCGCTTTAACTACAAAATGTCATCTGATACGGTTCCGGCTACCGGAGTTCACAAACGTTGCAAGGATAAAGACAGGCCTCCGAGGTCCAA
This sequence comes from Protopterus annectens, assembly GCF_019279795.1. NCBI lineage: Eukaryota > Metazoa > Chordata > Ceratodontiformes > Protopteridae > Protopterus > Protopterus annectens. The sequence goes on along the minus strand of NC_056733.1, from coordinate 1,492,334,146 downwards.
ATCTGATGATAGCGCACAAGCGGAGCCAGCTTCAGGTTCGGCTGTCGTCAGAGAGGTGCTTTTGCAGCCCCTGTCGGCCATTTCAGAACCGATGGCCTAAACGGACTCTCATGAGGAGCCAACCAGGCCTTTGAATATTTCTATTGCAGGACCTTCGGACAATGCTCCTTCGGATGGGTTCCGAGCCGCTGTGCAGGTACCGGCTTCCGAAAGGGTTTTCAGGCCTACTCAGCTTCTAATAAAGGCAAAGACTCCTTCTAAATCAAAGACTGCAACACAGGCCTCTTCTGAACCGGCTCCCAAGTCACAGAAACAGTTACTCAAGATGGCGGAGGATTTACTTACTATGATTAGGGGTTCACATCCCCCTTCAGATAGAAGGCCAAGGCAGGATGTTTATTATGATTCCTCTGATCAGGCTTCTGTTTCTTCAGTTTCTTCTTCTGACCAGGAATATTCTTTCCCTCCTTATGAGGATTCTGATTTTGAGGAATCCATTCCTTCAGCTTCTCCCCCTGAGGATTTCTCTTTTGGAGAAACTTTGCATGAAATGAGGGAACATTTCCACTGGGAAGGACAGGAGTATTCGGAATCTAAGAAAAGACTAAGGGATTTTCTTCTTCTCCCCCAACATAGACCCCTGGCTATTCCTCCTGTTTTGGATATTGTGGATGATGCTTTTTCGGAGGCTAACTTAACCCCTGACTCTTTTCCTCCTGCTCCTGTTAAGCCTGATAGATATTACAGGGTTCCTGATTCCCACCAGTTTTTATGCAAGAACCCTTCTGCTGACCCTGAAACCATTTCTCAGGGTCCTAAGGGAGTTAAGGCCGCTTCTGCCAAAAATCCCATTCCCACTGAAAAGGATTCTAGATCTTTAGAAAGATGGGGCAAAAAAGTGTACACTTCTGCTACTTTATCCATTAGGGCTTTAAACTGTCAGTTTCATATGCTGAAATACCAACAATTTCTCTTGTCTGTTTTAAAATAAAAGCTTACTTGCATTTCTGCCTGTGCAGATAAGGAATTACATGACTTATTGCATGCCCGTGAACAAGTTGGGAAGCATGGTTTATACTGTGGATTTGATGCCTTGGAGGCTTCTTGTAGGGCTGCTGCCTCCGGCACAGTCGTCAGAAGGCATGCATGGCTAAAGGAACAAAATTTGCCAGAAAAGTAAAAACTAAATTATTGGATGCTCCTGTTCAGCATAATGTTTTGTTTGGATCAAAAGTTGAAGAGGTCATTAAAAAGACGGAGGATAAGGCGAAATCCATGCAAACAGTTAAAGATTTTTTACAAGTACAGCCACCAAGATTTAGCAGGAATTGGCCTTCTAAAAACTGGTCCTTTCCCACTTCAGACAGGCCTCAAAGGGGTAGATATAGACGCTCCAGAGGAAGGCCTCAAACACAAGCTTCTTATAGATCAAGACAGTGGACTGCTTCCTCCCCTAGGGGAGGAGAGGACAGGTCACAAACTCATAGGAAACAAACTCAATGACTCCCTCTGTTGGGCTGCAGGAACTTCTTGCCTGGAAGCCCCCCTCGGAGGAAAACTCTCTCTTTTTTTATCAAAATTGGACTCGTATAACCCAAGACAAGTGGGTTCTGGATGTGGTTTCAAGAGGTTACAAATTCCATTTTCATACCCTGCCAAGGCCAAGCGGATGGCCAGACCTTCCTAACATCAATGGACAGAGGCCTTAAACCAGGTGGAAGCTCTTTTGGCTATGAAAGCCATAGAACTGGTTCCACTTTCAGAGATGTGACAAGGTTTTTACTCAAGGCTCTTTCTAGTCCCCAGGAAGCAAAACTCATGGAGACCCATTCTGGATCTGTCAGTCTTGGAACACCTTTCTAGAGATTCCAAAATTCAAGATGCTTACTCTACAGCAGCTACTTCCAATGCTGTCCAAAGATGCATGGATGGTAACTTTGGATTTAAAGGAGGCATATTTACACATTCCCATCAGGCAGGAACGCAGAAAATACCTCCGGTTCAAGGCCGGATCAAGGCACTTTCAATTCTCTGCACTGCCCTTTGGATTGTCTACTGCGCCCAGGGTCTTTACCAAATGCCTGGCTCCAGTAGTAGCTTACTGCAGACTCAAGGGAATTCAAATTTACCCTTATCTGGATGATTGTCTAATTCAGGCAAACAGCAAGGATGTCTTACTCCAGCATCTAGAATTTGTACAGAACCTCCTCAAGTTCCTGGGATTCTCTGTAAACATAAAAAAGTCAAATTTGACACCCTCACAACAGAACTTTTCTGGGTGCTCTTCTAAACACCACAACCCAGATGGCATTTCTGACATCCGAAAAACAATTACAGCTGGCTTCAACTTTCAAAACCTTGGCAACTTTAACTCGGCTATCTGCAAGGAGGTTCCCGCAGGCTTTGGGTTACATGGCCTCCTGCATCCTTCTCATACCATATGCAAGACCACACATGAGAAAAATACAGTGGTACCTAAAAAGTGTATGGTCTCAGCATTGCCACAGTTTAGACAATACTGATCTCCGTCCTGCCTTGTCTTCAAAAGGAATTCCTTTGGTGGTCCAGGGCATGTACTCTAAACAAAGGGAAACCCTTCTGTCTGCCTCCTGCCACTCAGATTCTAACCACGGACGCCTTGGATTATGCTTGGGGAGCCCATTTTCAGGGCAACTGTCTGCAGGGCCTTTGGACAAAGGATCAGAAGCACCTGCATATCAATTTAAAGGAAATGTTAGCCGTTCAGAAAGCTCTAATGGCCTTCAGGAATCTTCTACAACCAGGACAACTACTAATACGGACAGACAACACCACAGTTATGTGGTACATAAACAAGCAAGGAGGATCTCATTCCTACCTCCTTTGCAGACTAGTCATGGATCTATGGAACACAGCTCGAGCTTGCAATCTGGATCTTCAAGCTCAGTTTCTACCAGGGAAGCTAAACTTCCTGGCAGACAGTCTGAGCAGAAACCTTTCGGATCCACACGAGTGGATGCTGGACACCAAAATATTCAGGATGATAACAGCAGTCTGGGGATGTCCTCACGTAGACCTCTTTGCATCCCATCTCAATCATCAACTACAGAATTTTTGCACCAGGACTTTCCACAAAGAAACTTGGAAAGTGGATGCCCTATCATTCAGTTGGAGGAACCTCTCGGGATATGCCTTTCCGCCTCTTCCTTTTCTTCCACAGGTATTATTAAAGATAAAACAGGACAAGCCCAAGATGATAATCTTGCTGGCCCCAAATTGGCCTCGACAGTTTTGGTACCCAACTCTAAAAAAAACACCTATGTCTGGAGCCCCCTTGGGTTTTACCTCAGTCTCCGAACCTTCTGTCCCAACATCAGGGTCAGGTTCTACACTCTCATGTCAGAACTCTCAGCCTGGCAGCCTGGTTAATCCCAGGGCCTTTGATTTCTTCTTTCCTACCCAAGCAGGTTATGGATGTCATTTTAGAAGCCAGACGTCCTAGCACTAGAAAATCTTATGCAGGAAATTGGAAAAGATTTTGTTCCTGGATGCAGGCTCAGGAGTATGATCCTCTTCTTCCGAACATTCCTGTAATTTTACTTTACTTGACAGATCTCTTACATAAGGGTCTCTCTTTCTCTTCCATTAAGATACATGCCTCTGCTATTTCTGCTCATTATAATACAGACCCTCCAATCTTTTCCCACCAGCTCATGAGACAGTTTCTCAGAGGAGCTAAGAACTTAAGACCTCCTAGATCTCCTCCCATTCCTGCTTGGGATCTCAACTATGTTTTGGAAAAACTAACCTTGCCTCCTTTTGAGCCTGCTGCCTCTTCTGACATCAAGTTTTTATCTTGGAAGACAGCCATCCTGTTAGCCCTAACCTCTGCCAGGAGAGTTTCAGAGTTACAAGCTCTTATGGCTGTGGAACCTTATATTATTTTTCATCAAGACAGGGTGTCTTTGAGGACTAATCCTACCTTCATGCCTAAGGTGGTTTCCAAAGTGGCTTTAAATCAAACTGTCCACTTGCCAACTTTTTTCCCCACTCCTCAAAATAAAGAGGAAAGGATCTTACATTCCTTGGATGGACACAGACAACTACGTTTTTACCTGGACAGAACCAAGGACATCAGAAAATCAGAACAATTTTGTTTCTTATGCTTCAAGTTCCTAAGGTAAAGCCATTTCAAAACAGACCATTTCTAAATGGATTGCTCATGGAATCAGATTTTGTTATTCACACCATGGAAAGCAAATCCCAGGGAGTATACGGACTCATTCCACCAGAGCTGCTGCCACTTCTGCGGCCTTCCTCAGGGGAGTTCCTACCAAAGACATTTTGGAAGCTGCAACTTGGAGTTCAGTGCATACTTTTTCTAAGCACTACAATCTACCTCTCTACTCTAAGACTAGGGCAGGCTTTGCCTCTGCAGTCTTGCAGGGCCTTTTAGCCGCCCCCTTCTTTTTTATGACCACCTCCCCTTCTTTCAGCTTTGGGATTCTACCCTACAGTCATGACTGCAACAGTGAAACACGATGAACATAGTACAGTTGTGTACACCTACCATAAATGTAGATGTTAGAGTGTCTTCACTGTTGCAGTCTGGGTTTCCCTCCCTCCTGTCCCCTCTTATTTTTACTTTTGTGTGGTTCCTTTTTTCACCATTCTTCTGAGGTGTATTTGCAAAGGATATGGGACCTTTCTCATTTTGGGACTCCTAACACCTGGGGCAAGAAAAACTGGAGAAGATGGCGTCGGCTGTCAGCTTTGTACTCCTGGCGCTCTGACGTCAGGGAGCATGGTTGAACAACTGACGCCGGACCCAGACTTTGGGATTCTGGCCAACCGAGGACTGCCTGCCGGCAGGGGAGAACCCTACATTCATGACTGCAACAGTTAAGACACTCTAACATCTACATTTATGGTAGGTGTACACAACTGTATTTCTCCCCCATTTGGAGGAGGATTATAGTAAGATTAGGGCTTCCAGCAAGAGTGGTGAGGGTTTGGCCACCAAGTTCCTCATATCAGAAGTATACAGAAAACTTCTGCTATTGTTTTGACAGCTCAAAACACTACCAGGTTGCACTTCCAGTCACTACTCAGGAGTGTGATCTACTGTGTCTTATCTGCCACTTCCTGTGATGCAAGAGAAGAGCGTGTACTTGGGTCAGTGTGCAGCTTCCTTCCAGATGCCACCTAAGTCAAATAAGTAGCCGGGAAATTGTGCTTCCAGGCCATAGTACCACAGGCATGCTAGTTAGTTATAGAGGCTATCTGGTATCATTTAAAGCAGTACTATTACAAAACCTAGCAAGGAATGCAGAGCATAGTGGCCTTCCACGTCATACCAGTTCGTAATTTGAAAACCTGAAAATAGATACAAGATTTAAATCACATCAATTCCCTTGTCCCCTCCTCAAGAAGGAATTGTAGACAATAAAATAGTATATATAACATTGATTATATGCTCCAACAGCCAAAATGTGCGTAGTGGTGAACAAAAGCAACTGGTAAAACAAACACCACACCTGAAGCCAAAATCCCACAGCAGTCACAAAACAAATCAGTAGTCATGTATTCTAATAAAGATAAGTTTAATGACAAGCTAGCATGAATGCAAATGTATCTGTTAAGCCTATTTTGGTTGAAAGGGCTTCGACACTTTAATGAAAATATTTTTATATTTTTCATATGAAAATAGTTTTATATTTTTCATGCAACTAGTTTTTAATGTTCTGTCTTTTTAAGAAAGGGCTGTTTTACTCATTGGTGTAATTATATAAAGGATGTGAAGTTAAGCACTTTTGGTTGTGATAGTCTGCTCTGAGACCAACGAAAGCGCTTACCTACTGGATTATTTACTGCCTGGATTTTTGCTTGACCTTAAACATTTTATTTACCACTGGAATACTTACTGCTTGGATTTTTGCTTGTCAAACTTTTTATATTTATTGGAATGTAGGACTACTGATTTGTTTTGTGACTGCTGTGGGATTTTGGCTTCAGGTGTGGTTGTTTTACCAGTTGCTTTTGTTCACCACTCTACACATGTTTTGGTTGTTGGGAGTTTTATTTTGGTGCACTGAAAGCCTTTCCTTTCACTGCCGGTTTGAGGTGTATTTCCTGACTGGGTAAATGGAACCGAACGGAGCAGCAGATCACTTGGGAAATTCTAACTCAATTTTGGGTTCTAACTGTAACAATACTGTTACAGGGTTCGAAGGAGCAATTGGACAGCTTACTCTATTACTAGAGAAACAATGTCAGCAGATGCAGACTGTATTGGACAAAACTGCAAGTCCCCAGTGCCCACGGCACACACATGCTTCCGGGACTTATGACTACTTCGGTTTTACTAATGGCTTTCCTTCTAGTGTGGAACCTTTGGGAGATTCTGCTTCACAGGCTAGTATTCCTTGTGGTCAGACCGTAGCAACAAGTATGCAACACAATGCCAACCATATGTTGCGGTTTAATCAATGGATTACTAATGAGCTGGCTTTTTTCAACGAACCTCCACTAAACCTATGGACATTCATCATAGATTATGGGACTTTAAGGTTAAAATGAGCAAGGTACGTAATATTTAAACTGATAATGCGTACCTTGCTGAATATATATGACTACAAAGGGTCCCTAAAGGCCTTAGGATATACAAGTTCCCTAATGGGTTGGCCGTGGGTCAACCAGAGGTGGATGAACTATTATCCATGTTTGATAGACATGGTTTGGAACTTTTGCATTTTATTATAAAAGTTAATAACAGAATTAGTGTTATTGGAAGATGTTAATACACTGAAATTTTAAATGACAACAGTTTGTTTTGAAGCTAGATATGACAACATTTTTAATAATATTGAGGAGCAAGTTAAAGATAATGTTACTAGGAAAACCAAGAAGTTAAAAAGGGATGAAATTGAATATAAACAAAAAGCTTATCCACTTCCCAAGAGTTATTTTGGGGGTAATGGTAAAGGCATTAGAGAAGGCAATAATCTAGATACTGGTTCCCTTAGTTACGACCTTGGGGGGGGGGTGACAATGCTCAGATGGGTTATCATAACCATGAGGTGGACAAAGTATTTGAACAAGATTTCCCGGTCTTAAGGAGATCAGAACAGATTCTCAACCAGAACAGGAATAGGCAGAATTTTTTAAGGGGACAGCAGACCCCGAGGAGGTGGAACAACCACAACCAAAACAAATTAGACACTTCTGGTGCAGTCTGATTACCTGTACCAGAACAAATTAGACACTTCTGGTACAGGTAATCAGACTGTTTCAAGTTTTGGGGGTAAATTGTTAAGCTTAAATGGCTTCAACATTTTTAAATATACGGACATTCCCATTAATGAAGTCCACTTTTCTTTATTTGAAAAGGGGTTTAAGTTTGTCCCTGGTAAAAAAAAAAAAAAAAAAAAAAACTGACATTTCTGATTTAATTGATCTCAAACTATGCATAAAAAAAAATTAATTTTAAAATACTGTTCAAAGGTAAGATGTGAGCACATGGGGACCAGGTAAGATTAAAGAAAAAAAGTATTTTTAATCCACCTTTGCACCCGATGCTAGCACGTTATGAAAAAGTCTGTGTGAGGGAAATTTTCCAGGAACATCAACTTTATAAGAATGACTTTTTTAAATTGACTAGGGAAGAGGTGTTAGTGTTGAATCACTTTAGAGAAACGGATGCAATACGGGTCATGAAACCCGACAAAGGGGGAGGGGTGGTTCTGGTGGATAAGATGGATTATGTCAATGACCTTACCAACATAAGTTACAAGACAGATAAATACTCCCCAGCAACCCTTAATGAAATATACATAGCCCACAGAAGGTTACAACTATTTCTGGAGGACAGTTTATATCAAGGGGCCATTAATGAGGATGTTTTAAAATTTTTAGTGAATGACCATCCATTAGTACCTACAATTTTTGGAATACCCAAGGTGCACAAGGATGTGCACTACCCCCCCCCCTACAGATGAATAGTAGCCGGACAGAATAGTTCGACTCACTTCTTAGGGGTTTTTGTGGATCGTGTGGTAAAAGGGGCACTGCTCCCGGTCACCCATGTATTGAGAAAGTCCTGGGACTTTCTAACTAGAATTAAGGGTGATTTTTTTCAGATGTTACTGGGTTTTCGACCATTGATGTAGTGGATCTTTTCAGTTCTATTCCACATGAAGAGGGACTGAAATTATTTCATGAGGCATTAACTGAACACACTAATCTAAGTAATACCATGGTGAATTTTATAATGGAATTTATTTTAAACAACTATATCACCTTTGAGAATGAATATTGCAGACAAGCCAAAGGTGCAGCAATGGGGGCAAATTGTGCCCCCATTTATGCTAATTTCGTAATGGCAAGGTGGGAATTTAACCATGTATTCAATTCTAGATTTGCCCAAATTGGTTATTCTATGGTCGAAACCTGGATGACATTTTTATTTTATGGAAATGTACGATTTTGTTGAATATATCAACGGAGTTTGTCCATATTTCAAGTTTACACACAATTTTACTAATTGATGTAATTATATTAAGGATGTGAAATTAAGCACTTTTGGTTGTGATAGTCTGCACTGAGACTGAACGTGCTTACCTACTGGATTATTTACTACTTGGATTTTTGCTTGTCATTAAACTTTTTATCTTTATTGGAATACAGGACTACTGATTTGTTTTGTGACTGCTGTGGGATTTTGGCTTCAGGTGTGGTTTTTGTTTTACCAATTGATTATATGCTCCCTGAAGTATTTGTCCTGGCTTACCACAGTGCTATTAGTTTCTTGTATATGCATCTTATATGCATCGCAGGCACAACGCTGTACAAGGTTACCATGTGATCCTTCATTTTTATTTAATAGCTGATGTAGCAAGTAGTGTATTTGGAGATGGCTGGTCTAGTTTGCTGGGCTATCGATCCATAACTTGAGTAACATCATGCTCCTATAGTATCCTGTGAACAATGCTTGAGTTACACCATGCTCCTGTAGCAACCCCATGAACAGTGACACTGTCCGTAAAGTTTTAATAGGAAAGAAGAGAATGGAAGTAGGCCTTTCTTCTGTATCGCGCGCGCACACTTGGGAGCAATTTAGATTCTCCTTTACAACTAAAGCATGTCTTTAGAAAGTGAGAGAAAATCAAAGTAACCAGAGAAAACCCAAGCAAACACAGGGAAGACTATACAGACTCCCTACAAAAGGCACACTAACCAAGAATCAAACCAGGGAACCTCTTGCTGTAAAGCAACAGTGCTACTCTGTACTACCCATATCTGGCTATGTCTTTTGCTAATTATCTTACTTCATTGATTATGTCCAGGATCCAGTATTGTATGGTAAGGAGGATCAGCAAACTGTTTAGTCTTTACCCACCTGGTGTTTATGTAGTGTTCACGTTTACTGCCTTATCTTTGTTCCCACCCCCCAAAGAGGATAAATAGTAAAATCAAAAATGGCATTTTCACATTTAAGTGAACCAGTAGGACCATTTGGCCTTATCAGTATCCGCTTCAAGTCGTACTCCCTGTGCTAGCTACCACCATGGCCATTTAGACAAGGAATTTTCTTTTCCAGACTGAGCTTAAGCCTTTCACTTGGATTTCTTCTGCCTCAATCTGTATATTCAAGGACCACAGAGTGTTTGTTTCAGGTATGATGTCTTACGCAACTAGTTAGCACTTTTTGCCATTTGGATAAGTGCACTCGCTCATCAAGAATGTCAAAACATTCCTGTAAATGCAGATAAACAGTCTGTCAAGCAGCAAAACTTTTTTTTTTATTTGAGAAGGGGGTCTGAACTAAAACAAACTGGCTTTTAATTATGTCACTATACTTTATCCATTCCTCCGTCTCTCTTAAAAGATCATAGTGTTGAGCATGATCCATAGAGAGATGACAAATGCATTCTGTCCACTGAGAAACTCCAGATGTTCAAATCTCACTGCATGTTTCAAAAGAGATGGTAAAAAAGGATTTATTTTGCAACCTACAGAAATCCACTTAATGTGAAGCTGTTCTGTGTAAGGTACATAATGTGATGAACAGCAGGTGGAATAGCTTTGCTGAGCCTTGTGTGTGGGTCCTATGGCTTATTCAGACAGTCATACCAGTGTCTCGCGTCCATTGCTGGGTCTACCACCTACTCCAATTCACCCCTGGACTATTACCAATTTTGCTGGGGCCAGTGCAGAATCTAAGGGTGTCCTGCGGATTGTACTGTCATTCAATCAGGCAGGGGATTTTCATATGACCTACCAATGTCCCCTCTGCGATGCCAGTTATGTCTGAGGGACAGGTGTGCAATGGTAGTGGTGTAGTATATCACCCAGCCTCTGCAACAGCTTGGCCATTTTCATCCTGCCTCCTGTTTGGACCACGCAGCCTGTCATACAATATCCCCGGCCTCTGCCAGGGATTTTCACAGGGGGCACTCACATCAGTGCCTTCAGTTCAGTGATGGTAACATCTGTCCCTTCCTACCACTCCGTCATTCACCTGGGTCATAATCAGGACCTTCTACAACACTGGAGAAGCAGCTTTGCTGAACTTTTTCCTTATAAGAAACAAAGCAATTATGTTTTTTTGGCTCATTTGGTAGTAGCAACTGCAGTTATGACCCATTTGCTATTATTAAGGAATCTCTGCATTTCGCTCATTCAATTTCTGTCTAGACAATGAACTATATTTTACTTAGATTCCTTTACAGTGATAAGAAAAGGGAGACAACCTCATTTGATGTAAATTCTCTTAAAATATGTGATACCTGTAGCTGAATTATATTGGTGTTCATTCAACAGGTTGCTGAATAAAAGTTGGGTGCCTGGAAAAGGTATGCTCCTGCTCACATGGGAGGGGGATATGTGCACTCGAAGTAATTACGGAACGGTTTTGTGATTTTAATCCTTTAACTCAGAGCTCAAACTTCCAATGGGCATGACCTAAACATTTATTACCTTCTAGTTCAAGCAAATGTTCATATCTCTAGAACTCTTACTAGAAAATTATAAATGGCAATGCCCATAATGTCTACAGTGCTTGTATTTGTTCAGTTCTAGGTCTTCTGGATTTTATAAGGCACAATAACTACAGGAAATATGAAGTATGTAATGTATAAACAGGTTATGATATTTCAGTAACCATTCAAGCAGTGTACACAAAGCAGCATTTGCTTCATAGAGTATGCTGAATAGTTTTGTCTGTCACTTGATATATTTAGAGAAAATATTATTACAGTACAAGTCATCTACAAATCTTTTATCTGCAAGTTGACAGAGTTCAAATATCAATACAATTATATTTGCCATTGTGCAAGCTTTAAGGTTAAATCTTGTAATACCTTCTATATAGTATGGTTCTGGAATTATTGATGCCAATATGAACAATATTTGACACCCAGAGGCATCAGTAAGGTGCAACTGCAGAAACACCTGGAGGGGGTCACTCTACTGTAATGAGTTAATAAACTTACTGTGGAAATTTATATAGAAAACATTTTGACAATTTTCTTCAGCTGTGAGACATTCTCAGTGATTTAGGTCAGGTCTATGGGTTTAACGGTGCTTTTCCTGGCCTCACTGATACTACCCTAATTGCCCTGGATAAAGGGAGTATAGACTTTGAAAATTTGTGGGTGTCGATTAGAAGTGTAAACTGCTTTCAGACTAAATTGATGTTTTGCTGCTCAAGGACTAACATATCTGGCAAGTAAATGGGAGTTCTGCTTTTTCTTGATGAGACCCGAATACTGAAGCCTCTGTTCATAGGTTCCTACTAGGCTATCTGCCCTAGGGCATTTATAAGCCTAGCCAGAGTGTGTTTGGCTTTTGCCACCCATTTTAAATTAATTTTGCTATGCCCCTTTTTGGGTACATATCCTGTAGTAAGGCTGAGATTGAACAGTAGTTTTATGTTTGGGTTTAGCTCTTCTTGGAGTTCATGTAGGACGCAGCCCGGGACACCATCTGGTAACATTGATGCTGTGTTTTTTGCTTTGGAGAGGGCGGCTCTTACCTGAGCATCTGAGATGTCAGGGGGGCAGCACTCTGCTGGGATAGATATTTGACCTTTTGGTGGGGAAGTTTGCGCTGAACCTGTCAGCTAGGATGTTGGCAATGTCTGTGGGTTCAGTGTATTTTTTGTCATTTTAGACTAATTCTGAGCATATCTGGGAATTCCCACCCAGGTTCCTAACATAACTAAAGAAAGCCTTGTGATTATCCTTCGTGTCCTGTGCAATTTTTCTCTCGAAGCTGGCCTTAGACGATTTTGAGTGCCCGTAGTTTTTTTGCTAATACTGATCAGAGATGCCTTCCCTTTTTGGGATTTTGCTCTATCATGTAGTAGCTTCCTCCTTCTATTGTATAGTTTGTTTATGGCTGGGGTCCACCAGACAGGACGTCTGACTTTGGAGGATTGGGTCTTGGTTTTATTTGGGATTGCATGATCCATGCATTCCTGAAGGTGTTCATAGAATGCGTTTATAAAGGATTCTGCGGTCTGGGCCATATTTTCCACAGGCTCGGGGGCTTTGAAGGATTCCACCTCGGTTTTGAGGAGTGTGAAATTTGCTTTAGAGAAGTTTTTCACTGTGGTTTTCTGGGCAGGGGGTGGGGTCGGGATGTGAATATCCAGTGAGATTAGTTTATGGTCTGATCTTACCAGTGAGGGATACACTTCTTGTCTGGAGCATAGAGTCCCCATGTTGGTGATGATCAGGTCCAGTATGTTTTCCCCTCTTGTGGGAGTGGCAACAAGTTGTTCCATAGCATTTGAGTTTATAAATTCTAGGAACCTTTGGGCTAGGGTGTTGGAGCTAGAGTAATGCTCCCAGTCTATGTTTGAGTAGTTGAAGTCGCCCAATATAATGGTGTTTGGAGAGACCCTCATATTTTCCAGTGTTCTCAGGAAGGCCGAGTGGGGTTCCTGGGTTTGGGAGGGTGGTCTGTAGCAGTCTATAAACTGGAAGGCAGTTTTACCCACTGTTAGTTGCACATGGATAGTCTCTGATGCTTCGTGCTGTGCCACCAACCTGAGGTGTGGGTATCTTTGACGAATATTGATACTTCCCCTCCTTTTGTGGTTCGGTCCAAGTTTTGGGGCCGAAAAGCATGGTATGAGGTATAACCTGGTAGTGCTGGGGTGCTCTCGGGAGCCTTGAACCAGGTTTCTATTACTGCACAGATATCAGTGTTCTCCATGCTAAGGAGAGTTTCGAGTGCGTGCATCTTGAGGTTTAGACTTCTGGCGTTGAGTAGCATTGCTCTTAGTTTCTTATCCCTTGTGTTACCTATGGAGGTGGGTTTGTCTTTTGAGCCTTGCCTAAAAAAGGCACTATGGGGGTAGCAAGTGCCTTTGCCAATATCCGAAAGCCCAGTGGTGACAGGTGCAAGCCGTCCCTAGTGAAGCATCGTGGCTTGTCGAGCATGTCATCCCAGGCTGACAGGCATTGAATCCCCCTTGAATGACACCAATACTTAAGTCAATTGTTGAAATTGATCATCTTGTCTTCATATTGTGGCATCATTCTTGGTGAGGGTAAGATGCTACTCAGTCAGGGTCATACCGGCCTGGGCTACATGCTCAGAGAGCTCCTCTATGTCTCTTTTCATGTAGTCCAGGGAGGTACATCTCAAGTCATTCACACCAGCATGGACAATGACTGATTCATATTTATACTTGCCTTGAAGAGACCTGAGTGCTTGTGTTATGTGGCGGATCCTAGCGTCCGACAGGCAGCTCACCGTGACCTTCTTGTTCAGCCTGGTGAGCGGGACGTCAGTGTGTCTGAAGATAGTCACCTATTACAAGTGTATCAGCTGTGTTGTTTAGCCTTAAGGGCTGTGACTGTTCGGTACACTGGCTTTGTGAGCTATGTGTTGCACGTGTTTTGTTTTGGGGTAGCGGTTGCTTGGGTGTCTGCTTTGGAGGTCTCTGCTGCTTAGGCAGATTTTTATTTAAAGCCTCAGAGTATGTTTTTGTGTGTTTATGTGTTTGGTTTGCTGTCGTGGTAGGTCTGTGTGAGACTGGAATTGTAGTGAGTGTGGTTTCCTTCTCCTCCTGACTGGTTACATCAGTACTGAGTTGAGAGAGCTTAGCCTCCAGTTTGGCTATATGGTTGTATCTCTCACATGTTGGAATTTGTTGGGAGGAGGAGAGGGTTGTCTGTGTACATGAGGCAGTTGTAACATTGCCTCAAGATTCCCAGATTCACCAGCTGGACCAGAGAGGAGATTGACAACTGACCTTTGGACATGCTAGAATAGTATTGGGAATTCCTTTATAATTGAAAAAAGGGCCAATGGGGGAACAAGGTACTCAAGGGGAGTTTGTGAGGGTGTAGTGCTTTTAATTTTTTAGTGCTGACTTGTATAATTGCTTTAGTGAGCAAGTGCCAGGTAACTTAAATGCAATGTGCTACAGGTAACTTAAATGCAAAAAAATGACAAACAGTAACTTTCTTTTAAGTGAAACAAGGTTCTCTGTAAATGACTAACAATAGCAGTACAGAGCAACTATATGTTGATGACTAATGTTGCCTAAAATGAGCAAGGATATTCACGGGGCCAAGAAATCGGTTGCAGTAGCAAAAAATAAGACACAAGAGGCACTCTGCTAGTCTCTGGAAAGTGACTCTGCAGATGGCACAAGGAAACTCTTTCCAGTTGCAAGGTGAAAACAAAAATAAAGTTATACAGCACCATTTATAAGAGATGCCAGCAACAACCTGCTCACCAGTCCATAGGACATCAGAAGCAGGAGCATCTGAATGAAGAAAAGCCCTATAAAGTTGTACTGCCCTATCATAGCGTATGATAAAACAGGAAGAGCTCACCCTGACTCCCTATTGCAATATTGGCACTCAAAATTGGTGACAGAACGAAACTACAGGAGAAGAGTGAATCTCAAACAATGCTCTTCTCCTTTAAACTCTTTTGCAAGGAAGCAAGCCCCCCACACCTCCCAAACTTGTAAGTACTAAGTCTAAGATAATCATATCTCAGAAAAAAATGGAATATTCTAGGGAATGGCCATCTCAGTCTTAGTATATGCAAGTCCATTTTTTCGGCCATCCTAGGGAGACGCAAGAACAGCACCAAGGAAAATTGTCAATTAATTGACTTAAAATTGTCATTTGCACAAGTCTGCTCATCCTCCAGGCAAACACCTACTATCCTTTTCCCTAGCTCACCTCTGGAACTCCCTGCCACCTCTTATTCATATTGCAAACAACCACTCTACCTTTAAGACCCTGCTTCATTCTCATCTCAAAGCCCTATGGGAATGGTTCCTGCTCTCATCACACGACTCACCTCTTTTTCCCCATTTCTCACACTCCTTTACTTCTCTCTTCTCTTCATCATATGGAGCTTCTCTGACTACTACCATCTTCATTTCTGTCATTTACTCCTACTCTTGTTCTGTTTTTTTGTTTTCTTATTGTCCCAGCCTTCTTATATTCAACAATTAACACCTGTAATGCCAACCCTGTGTTGTTTCACATTCTAACAAATTTAAAAGGAATATACACCAATGGCTTTTTTTATTTAATGGACCTCTTTTTATGTGTGTGTGTGTATATATATATATATATATATATATATATATATATATATATATATATATATATTGTGTGCGTGTGTGTAATTTTACCTTTTACTTTAACTGAATTTTCACTGCAGTCGTAGATTTTTTGTCATGTTATGTAATACCGTTGTTCTTCAATCGTATTACATAAATGTAAATGCATTGTCTTCATATTATATTGCTGTTCATGGAGCTTTTTTCTCCCTGGGACTCATTTGAAAACGTGCTCTTCTTGGCTCAATGGCCTATCCCGGTAAACAAATTGTAAAATAAAATAAATAAAGCAGCAGGCTCAGATGAGGGTACATCAAATATGATAGGGATGTTGGGGACGAAATGTCTCTTGGAAGTACCTGCAACAGTATGGAGAGAAAGACATATTCCAGATGACTGGAGAATAAATATTCTAGTGCCCAGTGTACAAGAGCAAAGGGGACAATCACAACTGTGAGCAGTACATAGATACCAAACTCCTGTCACATGGCATGAAAGTGTTTGAGAGGGTGATCGATTAAAGTTGGGAGATGAGCAGTTTGAATTCAGATCAGAATGCAGCACAACTGATCTAATGTCTGCAGTGAAACAGATAGTGGACAACAAATTAAGTGAGAGTAAATAGTCTTAACAGTGCATCTCTAGACTTGAAGAAATCATATGACAAGGTTCCAAGAAAGCTGGTTTGGCAAATCCTGTGATGGTTTAAAGTCCCAGAAGAGTTGGTAGAATTAGTGAGGGCTGTGTACAAGGACCTAATGTAACAAGTATGAACAGTAGACTTGCAAAGTGATTCCCAGTGGGACTGGGCTGATGCATCAAGGTTTCTGAACCCCCCTGCTATCCATACTAGTAATGGACTAAATCAGTAAACATGTTGTTGAAGACATATCAACAAAAGTTTACTATCATTTTACAGAAGTGCATTCGGTGGAACGATCATTTTGACTCCCGTCTGCTAAAAGTCACATTGCTGAATTCTGATGTAGCCGAAATACATAGCGAATTCGACCTAGGAAACTGGTGTTAACATGGGTTGAGATAGGTTTGAGATTTGTACTTTGGAAATATCGGAGTTCGACATTTTCATCATTCAAGTTTCAGACTTTCCACAATGTGGACTTGACTGAGTGCACTTCCTTTAGTAAAATGATAGTAAACCATCAACAAAGCTGCTTATAAGTAAGTAATGTGGGCATTACAATCAAACACTGAGTAGGGGCTTCAGTAAATGATAGGGGAATGGAATGTAAAACTGAAGGCACATGGGATGAAATAATACAGATCAGATGGTTGTTATGGCAGCAAGTGTGGAAAATAAGAAACTGAAAAGGGAAAATAGTGGAACAGGTTAACAGCTTATCTGAGAGTGTGGTTGAGCAGAAGGGATAGCTGAAGGGGGGGGGGGGTGAGGTCAGAGCTTAAAATAACAGGGGCTGCAGCAAACTGGCACAGGATGTTAGAGGTAGTGTGTGACAGAAGAATGCCAAAGAAGCTGAAAAAGTAAGATATACAAAACAGTGGTGTGACCAGTACTACTGCAAGGTACAGAAACTTGAGCACTGAAGGCAAAGCAGTTGAGGAAAATAGTTGTGATGAAGAAGAAATGCCTGGAATAGGTGGTAGGATGCACACTGTGGGGCAGACAAATTATACTGGAGCAGAAGCCAAAGTAACTCCAGCTGCAGTGAAGATAAGTGAACAGATTATTTTAGCTCAGGCATGTGCAGGAAAGTGGAAGATAATTTGATGAAGACTTGAGAGAGACAGAAGGTAGAATAAAAAGATGTCCATCAATGAGATGGATGGATTGCATAAAAGACCTGCGATGGTCAGACATGCTTGTCGAAGAAGGTAAGAGTGAAATTGAATCAAGTGAGGTGGCAACAGTTGACACTGCACTCTGACACTCGTAGAAAAATGGGGAAAGGGGATTTACTGTTTTCCTTTGCAATCAAGCCAGTGTTCCCAGATGCTGAGCATAAAATGCAACAGTATTTCTCAATACTTTCAGATGACCTGCTTCTGAATCCCTGAGTCCAGCCACTGCTGTTTGTACCTTCATCACTACCAGCTAATAGAACTGGCCTAGTGCCTACAGCTCCTGGAAAAACAGATTTCATTGAAGGCAACTGTAAAGCATCTGGGATTAAAGTTTGATTAGTTCATGTCATAAAGGAACCAACTAGACATCTAGGATTGCTTCTTTGCATTAAAAGACTTTACTGAGAAAGCCACAGTCATCTTAATGCAGCCTGCACTGCAGTCTGAACTTCACATTTGCTGGTACTGTACTGTCAAGCATTCAGTATGGCCATTACTCAAGTTGCCCATTGTGTCTCACAGTGGTTGTACCATCACTCACATGGATGGTTTAGAAAATACTGATTGAATGACTAATGACTTCTCAATGGTAGGCTGTCACAGTAGTACCTTGCTGGCTGTTGTCACTGGGTCCCCTATACCCTCATGCAATAAGAAATGGTCTCAGTCTCTCTCTTTCATTGTTGGCCCTTACCAAGAGTTGTCATTTTACTCCAGTAGTGAGGCTTTTTATTATAGGCTTGTTAACTCTAGAACATGCCTATGTAACCCTTCCAAGTGACTCAGCAAACCTTCAAAACCCAAACAGTTATGGTTGAACTGGTTTGACCCCTGATATATGCCAAAATCTGTCTTGAGAGCTTGCTGCATGTGAATTCAGACATGATTCCATTGCTGCCCTGGCAAACCATGTCTGAATCGTAAAAGCAGTTTAAGGTACATAATTGCAGCACAGTATTGCACCAAGAAATGTAACTCTACCATTATTGACTGCTACATAATATGGTACTACAGCAGAAATGGCATTTTGTCATGTAGACTGCCTATGCAAATCAGTTTTGTAGTTTTGACTGCACTGATTACCAGAATACTACATATTTAATGTCTATTTTTTCTCCATGTGTGTATAGTCATGAGTAGCTATTCTGGAGTCAAAGCAAGTTATCCCTGGGACTCAGAAGCATGGTTACCATCTTGGCAGTAAGCTGGCTTCTGCTTACCTACTGGAACTTGTGATGTGAGTTATCAATTACCAACGTGAAAATGTGAAACTCAAATAGCTAATTACTAATTGTGTCCATGACAGGATCAGGGCCTACAGAGATGCAGCACCTTCTCTGACACATTCGCACGCAAACATCAAGACAAGAAAAGTAGCTGTCATTACGAAAGGGCTATACTATGCACTTTATCTCTCTTTTTGACCAAATGAAGGGTTGGAAATGGGCACATAGGGTAACAGGAAGAATTGGAAAGCAAGCAGAGGGAAGCACATAAGGGGAATTGGGTAGGGGATTAATATGATGTGGAGGGAAAGGAAGGATATTACTTTTTTGTGGTACCAGTGATGATTTTCACTTTTCAAAGCATGAAGAGGGGAAGGATGTAGTGGAAGATGAAGGTAAGAGGGTGAGGTAGGCAGCAGAGGAAACTCCAATGCATTACAAAGACAGGATAAACAAGGGAGGTGCTTGTACTATAAAAGATGGGGATAGCAGTGGAGTTAATAGGTGACAAAGGGAAGAAAATAGTGGTGAAGAGGACTGGGCAGCAAATGGGAGGGCTAGGACATAAAAAGGAACATAAGACTAGGATGGGTGCTAGGGGTGGGTATGAACTACAGTACCACCCTGCCTGTGCCAGCCCTACTTGGGAGGTCAGATCAAATGTGATCCCTCATCACTGCTCAGATGCTGCCAGACAGAGATGTGGCTTTTTAAGCCACAAGAGGATTCTTTCCTTTGGGCCAAAGTGGGCTTCAATACACTGGTCCCAGCACAACTGCCATCTGTCTGTGGGTGACAAATGCTTCACTCCCATTACAGCCACTCGTGAGAACAACAGTGCTTCTAGCTGATAATGCCCACCATGGTGAAAGGAGTTGGGTCTATCATCCTCTCCTTGGAAAGTCAGCAGAGAGGCAGGCCTAGCCCAGCACTGGGGTCATCTGCAATGAGTTGTGTATCTGCAGAGGCTGGTGGTACAGGGTGTAGCCAGTGATATTGCCGTGGCAGATAATGTACAGAAATGCAAAATTAAAGGAAAGAAATGTCATAATAATCAGCAAAATAAATGAAAACGGATAATGGCAGAAGAGGGGGATATCTCATGAAATGTAGTACAGATTGAACCTAACATGAATTTATGTTACAGCAACTGCACCATCAAGAACTTTGTAAATCTCTGGTAATATGCACTAACTGAACTGTTTGTCTGGTGTATGTCATCTGCTGTAGCTATGGAGTACTATAGTGCTATATTTGTCTGACAATGCATGTCCCACTGGCTGTTAGTGTGTGTCATCTAATATACCTCTGACATATGTGCAAAGGTATATACCTGACTATGTAGAGTGCCATACTAAGACACAAACAGGCCATTAACATTATAATGTGAAACATTTGCTATAATAAACTTGATATGTATGTACTGCTGTGAGGCACTTGCACACTAAAATATTGAGGAAGGAATAATTACTTTGGTTATAACTCAAATGCATTGCATCCATGTGTAGTAAAGGAGAATATTCTCTCCAATAGCCCGAGTTGTGGATAGTGCAGCTCAGGAGCCCTCGCCCTCACCTCATCTTCCCATTGGCTAAGAACATCTACATGTTGTCTCCACAGGTCACTGTAGTGGTACCTGTAATATTTACTAGAGTGAGGTATACCTGTGACAGTAGTAGTCCTGAAAAGATAGGGTCAGGCATCCACCTGATACTGAGGCCGCCCACATGAGTCCTCAGTCAGGTGGTCCAAATGTAGCAGGTACAGGAAGAAACAGTGCCATCAGAAACCATAGCTATACTTCATAAGTTCGTGTCACAGAATAATGGCTGGCATATCATGGTCATGCTCAATGTACATTTTGAAAACTGCCACACATCAGACCACTCAGCAGTGTGACTTGTAGTAGTGTGCGACATCATCTGTGCCATTATGATAGTGTTTTTAATGTGCCTGTATGTTGAGACAGGGTAGGAAAATGTATGTTGTTGGCATGCTATTGAACACTAGCCAACATTGAACTTTAGTGCCTCCATTGCCTGCAGGCATACAACTTGAAAGGAAGTGAACCTCATTTTGTGACTGACCTCCCCATGTATGCCCATTGCTCACTACATGTGCCTGACAACCATGTAAACCTGTGGGTGAGACTGTCTCCACCCACAGCACACATATTGTGATTCAAAAACATTTATGATTTATGTCCTTTTTTGTACAATCATCTCTCTCTCTGAGGCCCAAATCCATGCAATATTAACTCTTGTGGCTGCATCTACAACCTCTCTGCTGTATGGAAGAAGATGTAGAGCACTAACTGGGAGCTGTCTACACGTGTGTCAAGCAGATTGTGAAGGAGGAAACCAGTTGTACTAACTGTGTAAGGCAGGTTCTGCCTTTTTAATTTACTTTTTCTGCAGTGTTTCACTGATGGGCTCCTTGGGGAGGAAGCATAGTGGATATACAGCTGATAATTACCTACCTGATTGTAGTTGTTTCAACTCTATAGTCATGGTAAGGCCAGGAGGGATTATTCCTGTGAGTGTGCTATGCATTTGGGGGTGCCAGTCTAGCAAGCTCTTATGTGTACATGTATATTAGCAGGGCATTGACACAGCCTGGGTAGTAACCGTGCAGATACGATTATTTGACGGGTGTTACTTACTGGCTTATTCACACTGCATTCTTTTTCACACAGCATCCCGTCTGACAAAAGGAAGGCATGAAAATGGAACTTGTGCCACACAGAGAATGAAATCTTGTTGCAGGCCATCAATCTTCCATAGCTGATGGCTGTTCAGCCAGGAGACTGCTAACTTTGCCCTACCATGACCATGTGTGGCAGGATGTTGTGTTTTACATTGCCAGTGATGGCCAGGATCTAAACAATGAGCAGGTCAGAGGCAGGGCCACCAACATGATTTAAGATGCCAAAAATTATGCTGCCTGCCTTGCTCATCAGGGTAGGGCACTGGGAAGTAGGCCAGCAATTGAACCACCATGGATGGAAATTATAGAGTTTCTTGCTACTCTGAGTAGGGGATCAGAACTCATCACTTGCCCATAGTGGTGGTGTGTTGGACCTTGGAGTTGAACTGCACGTTATGCTTAGTGTGTCCATTGGGGATGTTCCAAGTGTGTTTTCTTATTGTATTACTAAGACAAGTTTTTCTGATGTGCATATTATGCATTGCAGTGAATTTGTGTTTTCCTGTTATGTAAGTACATTAGGGCTGCAAAGTACACAAGTCCCTGCACAATGCTTGGTTGTCATTTTCAATAATGGCAGTATTCAACGTACTCATTTCTGTACCGGGAATAAAGTAGAAGCGATGGTTAATGTTTATACTGGGTCTGATGATTTGGCATCTTCATGGGTGATGAATATCCACTGTGGTAGAGCCGGATAGTACCTTTAATTGATGCTGGAGAATCTGATTCCAACTGTGATGGCTGTGAACAGCTGTCATAGTCTGCGGTGCATGTTGTCAGTGCTGGATGCAGGGAATGTATAAACCAGATCCCCTAGACAAGCTGTGACATGCCCTCAGTACCTGTGCATACCGACACAAAATGCAGAGTCTCCAAATGATGGACTGGTTAGTGCTGGCAGTTATAATCAGGGAGGTCTGTCTACCCCCTGCAGCACGGCCCTCATTGTCTGCTGCAAGCTCCACAGAGCATATGGATTGCTATCTTGAGTGTTTATACCAGTGACCAAAGACTCTAGTTGCCCCCCCCCCCGAACTAGCTGTATCAATTTTTACAAGCCAGTGACTATATAGAGCCATTGTAATGGCTCAGGCTAGTATACCTTGGTCTTTGTGGAAATGGTCTGTGTATTGCATGTTATGCATGATGAGATATAGGAGTGAATGGTCCTATATGAGTGATATTCGTGAGATGTTCCCTCACCTACTGGTGCAACCCAGCCTGCCCCAGCTCAGGGGATGCATGACATGCATTCATAGATGATCCATCTCTGGCTTCAGCATAGGTGGTTGTCATGTATGTGGAAGGCCTAGTTCAAGGTCATACAGCTCCACCACTTCCACAGTAACATCTAGTGCAGAGGTGCATATGGGTGTTGCTCAGAATCATGCAGTATGCCCACCTCTAGCCAAGGCCTTATGTCCTGAGAAACTCCAAAAAGGGGCAGTTCCTCTTTCTCTGGACTTGTCCATAAGACGAAGTCAGAATACAGCAATATCTGCACAGGCTGTATTCCAACATATATCCAGTCATACAAAATCACTTCAATCCCCAGTTACACACACAATACAGTGACTCTTGCACTTAACAGTACATTTTGCAATAGTCCCTGCACTCCCACCTCAGACCCTCTGTACATAATGTTATTTTCAGTTTCTACAGCAATCACACATTTTCCTGTGGGAGACACTGCACAGACTTGTTTCTACCCTCACCTGTGCAGGTAACTGTGTCCTGCCTTTTGTACTTTGTTACTGAAGTTGCCTGTGACTGATATACAGTATGACCAGTCTGTGTACTAAGCACAATTTGGTTGTGGATTTGCATACATCACATTTACTGTAGTGTGTATGCTTTACTGTGGCCTAAAGTTATGTGCTATTTACTGCCTATTGACCAGTACCACAGCAAACTATTCCTGCCCCAATCTAGCGTGGTTATCCCCTACTGTTTGGTTCTCCACAGACAGCTCATCTGGCATACCCTCCACTGCCTGCTGTGGTGGGGGATGTTCATTCTGCTGCAACTGCTTCCTCAGTCATGTGTTGTGTAACATTATGCACGCTGAGAATACCTTGGCAGCTCTTGCTGCAGAGCACCACCAGATACATCCGGTCAGTGCAAGTGTGCCTTTAACAGCTTAAGCAAACAGTCCATGATGACCTGGGCTTGTGACAAATTATAGCTGTAACATTCTGTCATGGTCCATTTCTGATAAGTGACATCAACCAGGGCTGCAGGTGGCATCACCAATAAGATGTCCATGGGGAAAGTCAACTCTCACGAACCATTGAGACAAGCCACATGCATGCCATATATGGGAGTCATGGTGGCTAAATGGATGTCCTGCTAGCACATTGTAGAAAATACTCTACTTTACAAAGCACCCAGCAGTTGATGGAGTGGTAACATTTATGGTTAACATACCTTCTTCTCAGCTCACCTAGTGGAGTCTCTAGTTCAATATGAGTGCAGTCTATGGTCCCACCTACCTTAGGGAAATTGGCTGTATCATAAAGATCCAGCATGGTTTTGGCTTTCTTCTCTGTGGTATGAGAGAATCACATATGGTCCCCCACATTTTGTAGCATGGCATTTAGGAGCCGGTGGAATTTTTTTTTGACTGTGTCCCCTGTTGGTCACTGAAAGGTCCATGTAGCTAGTGTTCTTACCTTAGTATCCACTTTGATAGGTAGTCTATGACTTCCACAGGCTTATAAATGAGGGTGGTACCTATCAGTTAAGTCCTATATGGTATCTGTATTGAACAGTACTTGCCTACAATGTTTGCATTGTGAACTCCATGAAATGTTAAGAAAGGTCAGATGGCACAGCACCTCTGAGGGTGACAACATGCAACACCACGACTACTAGCAGCAAGAACAGCACATTTGCCAAAGCTGCAGCTACCCCAACATAGTTCTACTACTCACCTGTGTTTACACTGGGATTTCACTGTGGTCAAAATCATGTGAGGTGGTGCTTCATGTTGCCGACCTAATAGATTTTTGAATGACTCTGACATATTGTTTTATGTCATTTGCATACATAGATGTACTCATTTTAATAATGTTTCTCATTCCCATGTTATTATGCCACTATAAGCATACGATATAAGAAGTTGTGTTGCTCTGCCTTCCCCATTTAGGCTCGGTGCATCGATGTATGGATGGTGCACACCTTGCATGTGGCCGCTCATCATACACAATTGCCTACTGAGATATGGTGACTGTTTCTGAATCCCAAGAACATAAATCTTCCAAGTGTGGTAGGATTTGAAGCTAAAGACAGGCTTGATCTTCCTTTAGTATCTCTTCTGTTGAGATGTAAAGTGCAAAATACTCAGTTATCTATTAATGATAATTAATGTTTGCTTGTCACGCATCCAGGTTAACTGTTCATAAATAAACAGGTCTATAATGAAAGTAAAATTTAATGATTGCAAGTGTGAAATCCAGATGAAGCAGAAGATTGTTTCAAAATAATGTCATAACTCAGACTGGTTTATAGAGCTGAAAACGGATTTGATAAAACTAAAACTACTACAAGAAAAGGTTACTTTTTACAAGAAATATAACAGCATTGGCAGTAACCTTTTTTAAGCAAGTCAATTTCATTTTGGTGATTGCTTTTAAGCTCAAACACTGACGGAGAGCTGTAACACCATTTTCATCCCCGCTAAATCTTCCCATGTTGTAATAACTGCTGTTTTTGCAAACTGTGGGGATATATGAAAACAAATAGTGTGCAGTGTACTACTTGAAATAGCTCTATGAGTGGCAACATACTGGAAAAGAGATGATTCAAAGGTGCAAATAGTGTGCCCATACTAGTGAGAAGGTAGTACTGCATCACTGCATGCAAATGAGTGTCAAGAGTTTAGTAGAGCCATTGCATATGCAAATGTCAAATATAGTGGTGCAGTTGAGAAATGTATGACATTCATAGGATGTGTTCTGACAAGCAGCCACTCTGAACACCATTATTGTTTGGTGTACAGGGTATCTCTGATGCTAAGATACTAGGAATAGCATCTGATGTAGCTGGTCACATTTCTTAGTGGTGTCTGAGAATCAGTGTCTGTGATATTAAGCATTTCCATCTTGCAACATTGTCTACCAGTGGCTTACATACCATACCATAACCTCTATGTCCAGGATATTGTTTACTGCAAGTTTAATTCATCCATGTCTTTTGGGTTTCTAGTACCATGATGGGAGTGGGCCCCGTTCCAAAGTCAAAGTATGATTAAAGTTTGTGAAAATAATATTGTTTACTGCAACTGTGTGTCAGAGACATTATATAGAAGTTATTAGATGTGCAACCTTCACACAGTGTCAAGGGGGGGATGCATGGACTTGCCTATCCAAGTGGAGATGAAGGTTTGTGTACCATTAGCCTTCCTTATTATAGGGATTTTACAGCATCCTACAAGGGACACTTTAGGAGTTTCAGAGGTGTTGACCTTCTGAATCTTGCACCAGTTCCTTCACACTGATTTTACTGCATGTAGAAGAGATGTGATTTTACCAAATGTAGATGAGCATATTTGGTTTCCATAACCCTTTTCAAGTATACCATCACATCTGCACAAATGACTGTGCTGTAGAGCCTTGGATGTGTTATTGCATGCATCACTTTTTTGTGTTTGTCTTGTTATGGTCCATGATTGCTGACCAGATGCCACTTCCTTGTTGTTCCATGGACCACCACTGTGTGGGCATGGTACAACAGCCAATGTCTACATGGTCCTAGGGGCCAACAGCTGCACTGAAATGCTGAAAACACCCCAAATTCTTCACATGGTGTTTGGTATGTCAACCAGAAGGAACTGTCAGATGCTCTGTAGTGCACAGGGTATTACATATAATGTGTCTCTGCACCATCAAGTCAGTTCCCTAGATTCCCACATCTGGTGCACATGCAAGCTATACCAATGTTTCAAGTGTGGTGAGTTTCTATAGGATCATGTAGTTGATAGGTGCACATGTTGCCACCAACAGAGACCCCCTAAAGGTCATATGACTGCAGATAGCAGACCAGTCATGATGGTGTCCACTCTTTTATCTTGCACCCTCATTAACAGCTTCCAGAGTGCAGCAGAGTTGGCACATAGCACCCCATTGTCACAGACCTGAAACATCACTGAATGTATGTTTGGACTGCTGACAACTCACTTACCCTACTTGGATGCATCTGTTAGTGCACTGCAGTGTTTGCCCTGTTCTCCCACCATCACCTCAGTTGTGGGTGATGTATGAATGTCCTCCAATGTTAAGATCATTTACAGTGCTGTTGCCTCACTGTACTATTACATATGGTGCTATCATCATCCCCCACCACTAACATCAAGCACATGCTTTGCCATATTGTATTGGAGCCCCTCCCAGTGGAATCTGTAGATGTATGCAGATAGTATACCGGTGTTAATGTTGGAATCATAGCTGCAATTCCTACCACCAGGTGTCACACAAATTGCCACATGCTAATTATATAATATAACCTGTGGGATCAAACATACTATTTAATGCAGGTTGCCGCTATTACAGATCTGATGTTCCTGGATGAGTGATATGCATGTGTCTACCTCAGCAAAACCTTCACAGTTGCAAGTCATTGTCCTACAGGCATGGCATATTATTATTCACCTGTCATATCCCTACAGACAATTGAGGTGTCATTGCTAGTCCAGTTCCCACTTCCAAGCCACCTCCAGGTATTAGGGTTCTTATGTTGAGTCAGCAGACTAATTTTCATCAAATGCTGTTCAGTCAAAAACAGACAAAAACATTTTCATAGATATTCCAAGGCCACTATGTCTTAGGACCATTCATGCCTTACCAGTACCCCCCCTCTTGCTGCACCTCCTTTTTCCAGGAGGGCCATACCTGTCAATTTTGGAGTAAACCTGTGGCTACCCATCAAGATATCTAGATTATGTTTAAAGAAAAATAGTGAGTCACACTGCTGAATATACAGGGAACGTTTATTCCAGAGTTTTGGGTTATAAATCTCTCCATCCACTGTGTTTTATTTATCTATTTATTGGTCAAGATTTAGGTCCCTGGTTCAAGTATTGGTGTACATGCTAGACTTGTGGAGATGCTAGAAATCCAGTTCAGCTGGATCTCTAATGACATGGTAGGTGAGACAAAGATCTCTCCTCAGAAGTATGTAAGACACTGAATAGAGGGATAGAGCTTCCAGCCTCTCTTGCTAGCTCAGAGACTTTTGACCTGTGATCTTTTAGAAGTCTTTGGAGTCTTTCTAATTATCTAATATGTTTAGTGAGACATCTGAAAGGTACAGTGAACTCAATAACTGGTCTGATCAATGTTGAGTATAAGGGGATTATTACCTCTTTAAACTTTGGTGTCATTGCTTTGGCAATTAGATGAGCTATATAAGAGTATTTCCTGACAGCCACTGTCACCTGATGGTTAAAAGAGGAGGATTTTTCAACCCAAGTCACTGACTACATTTTCATTTTGTAGTGTCTTGTCTGTACAATATGATGATGGGAGTGGCTGTCTACCAAAAATGATCATACCACACTTTTTGCAATTCAGTTTGAGCCCATGTTTAGTGACCTGACCATTTACTAGGGAAGAGTTCATTCCGGAGAGGTTGGGCATCTGAAGGTGACTTAACAACTGCCAGTTTACCACTGTCTGCAAACTTTGTTAGCCAGAGGTCTTGGCTTACTATTTGGATATCTGTGAAATAAATGCTGAAGATAAGTTCCAGCACCAAGACCTGAGGGAGACTGCTGGTTGCTTTCATACCTTCTGCTGAGGCACCCGTAACTTGCAGTGTGTGGGTTCTGTCTTTTAACCAATATGCTATGTCTTACAACATATGGGTTGATTTTAGCTTCTGTATGATGCTATTATGGGGAATAGTGTTGAAGGCCTTGACCAGATCAAGATATGATTGTGCACTGCATGGCCACCATCTACAGCCACCATCATCTGTTCAAAGAAGTTTACCAGATTCAGTAGCTGGGACCTATCCTTCACAAAGCCAAACTGTTGGGGTCAAGTCTAATGCAATTCTTAATATCGCATATTGAGATCAGTTGTTATACTTTCCATGGCTTTGCAGATGAGACTTGTAAGGCATAGAGGTCTATAATTATCCAGCTCAGTTGTAAGGCCACCCTTATGGTGGGGGCGTTGTCACTGCAGTATGCCACTTTTCAAGAAGAAGACAATTAAGCAACCAAGTATAATGTTGGGTCCCATGTGGTTACCACTTTAGATAAATACTCTTGAGAGATAATTTGGGGGAATAAGGGATTTAGATATTGCCAAGTTTTGGATAGAAGTGAAATTGACATTAAATATGTTTACAAGGCATTGGCATGTCTCTTAGGTTAAAACAAGAGGCATCATTATGAATACATTCAGAGCAGCATAGGGTATTGATTTAGTTTTCTAACATAGTTAAATTAGGATTTATAATTAGTTTAATTTCAGAGCCTAGCCTAAGTACATGCTCTTTAGTAGACCTGATGGTATTTTTATATGGTTTTGGATCTACTAATTGAAGGAGTTCCTTTCTTTTGTTGTATACTTTGTTTATGGTGGTGATAGCTCAGGTCATAAACACATAGATGTTTGCCTGGTGAGAGGCTTGAACCAAGTGCAGAACTGTAGTTTTAAGGAATATAGCCTTATGCCAGCACTTGGCCTGGCACAGACATCTCTCCGCCATGCACCACCTTCAGCAAGTGTGGTTTTGTGTGAGATTGCTCTGTTGTCTAACAGGCATGAAGTAGCTGCAGGCACAACCTTGCTTAAGACCATATGCAGACTTACATCTGAAGGAAATTCTCTGTCTCTCAAGCTTCTATATGGAGTCAGAAGACTCTATGTTTGTTGTTTCTGAAACTGACAAAGATAATGAGTCCTTCCCTACTTCCACTCCATCCCAAGAACTTTCACTTGAAGAAATGTTGAAGCTTTTGAAATTCAACATAGACTGTCTATAGGTTTTTATCCCCCTTCAGAAATACCTGAATGTTTTTCTGAGAATGAAGCAGGAGGGGCTCCATGGTATCTTACCCATGAAATCAATTTTAAGGATGCAGTTTAAATTACCCCCATGAAGGTGGTTGTCCTTTACAAACCCATGGTTGAACAAAATGAGTCTCTCACCAAGAACCCTTTGTGATCTCTCTAGTCTTCCAACATGAACCCCATAAGCCTCAACATCACATTACCTGCTACCAGACAAAGGGTATAAACTCTCTATAAATGTGGAAAGCGTGGACTTCTCCCACATGTTGGAGATAAGATCCTCATTCATATCTCTCCAAATTCCAGTCTTTCTTTGTGGGTAAAGTGCAGACCTCCCTAAGTCTGGGCTTGAGGATCTCATTTTAACTTTTGTCACTTGTCTGCTTCTTTGTAACCCAGCTCATTTCTTTTTTTTTTTGCTAAATAATTTTTATTTTTTTTGTTTGTAGACAAATTATGATACAGTAAATTTTAAATTACAATTCAAAATAAAAGAAAATAGTTAATAACTATAACAATATGTACAATATTTACAGGTGGTCCAATGAAAAGGATTAACCAATAAGGTTATAAAGAGGAATAATCTCATAGAACTAGTATAACCTTTGCTGGCATATATTCACATAAGTTCATCTTAGTTTATGACATTTCAATTTCATGTAGAAGAAATTCTGTCCTTTTGTAATGTGTCTATAAGTATTAAGATTTTATTCCAAGGATTGTCTGTCCAACGTCTGGGAAAAATTCTTTCTTCTTTGACTTTTATTTCTTTCTGTGCAGATTCCTTTAATAGAGATATGAAGTCTTCATAACTTGGAGGAACAGTGGATTTCCATTTTCTTGTTATACATTTTCTGGCTACAGCCAGAATAGACCATAAAAGATATTGATCACTTTTACTCATAGTTACTGAGTCATCTACATTCAAAAAAATTAAAGATTTTGTTAGAACAAATTTATCATTATAAATGGCTTGAAGAAATCTATTAATACCTTCCCAGAATTTTTTAATGCAATCATAAAATATATGTATCCAATCTGCCTTACAGTTTACAGTGCATCTCCAGCATGTGTGCTTTTGGGTAGGGTCAAATTTGGCTATTTTATATGGTGTATAAAAGGCTCTATGTAAAAATTTCCATGTGAAGATTTTCCATATCTGGAAGTTTGATGTTGGCTTAACTGACAACAAAAGGTCATTTATACCTTCAGATGATAGATTTATTGTCAAGTCCTTTGTTAAAATGTTCACAACATTTTGACCTATTTTGGTTTTATACACTATTAAAATTTTGTATAATTTAGATATAGAAATTAGCTTATTATGATTTCCATAAATCGATTCTTGCATATATTTTATGAACTTAGGTATAGTATTAAAGCTTGAACCATTAATAATTCTACATAAATCACTTACATATTGTAGTATTTTTTGAAGTTCTGTTCTATTTCAGATATACTAAACTCATTTATTACTTGTTGGGTGGTTAAAGTACTGTGATTATTTAAGCATTGAAACCAGTAAATAAAGTTTTTGGAATCCCAATTAATGAGTATTTTTTCTTGGATTTTTTCTTTAAAATTCTTTGATGTTTTAAATGGTAAACCCAGCTCATTTCTGATTGCTGATGCTGTGGCCAGAGCTGCAGTTTAAGCATATGTTTGTTCAGGGCTGCATGACTGAGGTTGTTCTCTCCTGAGAAGAAACTTTGAATCAGTAACATGGTTTCCATGTTGGTTCCCTATCACAAGTTTGCAAGTGTGTATATGAAGTTTATTTGCACAAAACAGCAAGTAAGAATTCTCAAAATAATTATGTGGGGTGGTAATTTAACTGTTAGCAAATGAAGGCGTAAATAATCATTTATAATTACTGAGTAATGACATCTAAACAAAATAATGTTGATATACAGGAAATGAGGTAGATAAAAATGAAGTGTGGATTATAAAAGGGACAGCATATTGAATCAAAGAATAACAGAAAACATGGCTATACTGGACTTGAAGTGGGACCCCCACAAAAAATATTTGTTGCTTTGCTTGGGAGAAAGGGACATATTTTCAAATATCCATCACAGAAGGTAAGGTCACTGATTATGTTTGGGGTGTATGTACTACAAGTAGAAAAAGATAAATGGCAAAACTTACTGGTGGTGTGTCAGCAGAGTACAATAGAATCGAGAAAGAGCAATTACCAAAGGGATAAGGTAATCACCATTAAAGTAGTTGAGAGCAGAGAGGCAAATTTTACAATGATTTTTATACCTGTAGAGACGAATTTCGTGCAACAGCTAATATCCTGCATTAATTCAAGAAGAAGAGTATCAAAACCTACAAATATCCCTTGTAAGATGTTCTGGAAACACTGCAGAGTAACATGCATTATATTGTCCTAACCCAGTACCCACCAGAAAGTCATTCACAAAGTTGTAATATCAAGAAAAACATCCATACAGCAACCTGACAGTCTAATCAATGTGAACGATTTCAAGCCTGAGCTATTGACACTCAGGAAGAAGGGCAGTCCTATACTGTTACAACAGATGACACAACAGCTGACACTATACAGTTAGATGGTCCTCGCAGAGACCACTGCTGCAGTAGTATTCATCACGTATGTGTCTTCAATGCAAGCAGCTGTTCACCAAACAGCCATAACTGCAGAGCTTTAGACATTCCCCCTCACAGGCTGGCCTTTTTCCCCCACTGGAGATATTAGATTTTGTTATCTTTAGTTCTTTTTGCCAATCCAGGTGTTTTTGTCATCATATGCAGCAGTCAAATTCTAATCTCCCAAACTGATAACTGATTTGCGAATTTTATTGTCTTTCTTGCTGTTCCCTATTATTTTTAGCTGGTACATTCCTGCAGTTAAGATTATTTGTGAGTCCTTTTCTGCCTTTCTTGTTCTGAGGCTCATGATATCTCTGGAAAAATGACCAACAAAGTGAGCTTGTGGCAGAGAGATCCTACCAAAGGGTTTGTATCTTCAGTGCCTGTTCTGTGTGAGTAAAGGTATCTAAGTACATAAGTGTATGGAGTGCCCCTGTTTTAGAAAGAAAAAAAAAACTTTGTTTCTGAAGCACCAGAAATACTTTCCATAGGCCAAGGGGCAATCGCATCTTTGACATCAATAAGATATTTCCAGCCTTTAGTTCCAAAGAAAGGTAAAGAGAAAAGACACAGAAATATAAAACCCAGAATGCAGTTACCAGGGAAGTGAGCAGGGTGTGTGCCCATGGAGTCCCATTAGTCCCACCATAAATGAGAGCAGTCTCCAGTTCTGGGAAGGTGCCACATGGTAAGTTCTATCTCTAGTGTATCAAACACAGCCATCTGTCAAAGCCACTCTGACTTTTGTATTAACCAGACCTCAGTTCTTACTTCAATTGTGTCACAATCAGATGACTATTCCCAGTAGACTGCTATAGGTCAGATGTGGCTCAGGCCCGGAAGCAACTTGTGAAGATTATACATACTTTGTTTATAGAAGAAACATCAGGCTCACTGTCTTCTGTTTCCTTTTTGACCAGGCTAACTCCATAAACCTTCTGAGCCTGCTCCCTTTAGTCTGTGCATCAGTCTCACAGACAGCAGTTGTCCCTGTATCTGACATGGATATTTTTAATTATGTGGAATTCTCCAAAGAGTATATTGCCATCTGTCAAAGGGCTAATGTTCCCCCTCCATCAACAACAGAAGCAGACACCTCACCTACCTTAGCCTCTGTGAAAAAGATTTGAAAATCAGCAAGGGTGAAGGTAAAGGACATTTGTATAGATTTCACAAATGTACTCAAGGTATGACAATTACAGTGACTATAAGGAATTGCTGTCATCCAGCTTTCCACGTGAAGACATCTCATTCAAGTAGACATTTAACCTTATGATGACAGATTTGTTGTGGTTGCAAAAAACTGACTCCACCAAAAGGTACATGGAGTTGTTAGACACTGATGAATCCACACACATTTTCAGCCCTCTGGCATTTCAGACATTCATGAACAACATTGGAAATGCATCTTTGTACATCTGTGGAGCCCAATTCACATCCCCAACAACTAGGAAATATGACCATTTTATAGTGTGGTAGAAAGGGCTAAATCCTGTTACTGATATGGCAATTGTCATAGCTAATGTGAGATGGAACTCATGGCTGGTGATTGCTTGTAATACCGTGCTAAAATATCTGGGAGTCTCCACATGATCTCTTGCAGAAAATTCCTATATTTATGGCTGCTACTTCCACTGGCATAGAGGGATAAAGCACTTATGACTTAGGCAATCAAAGTTTGATTTGTGGTTTAGGTACATGTTGAAATTGCCATAGGAAAGAGGAATGATGAGGTGTCTGCATGTGATCTCATGCAGTAAATTACTATATATGTCTGCTACTTCCATTGACATAGTAGGATAATGCTCTCAGTATGACTTAGGCAATCAAAGTCTGATTTGTGGCTTGGGTATCTGTTGAAGCTGTTATGGGAAAAAGGAATGATGACACCAAGAATGCTTGCCTCTCTTTGAGAAGAGGGATGTACTTAAAGGGGCACACTGCATGGTAGAAAGCCCTCAGTGTTGACTGGGAATCAGTGGTGCTATCTGCAATGGAGACAGAACCAGCTAATATCACTTGGCACAAACACAAGGCCATGTATCACAGAGAGCCATTACATGCCATCCCCTTGGATGCCAGTGAGAATGCACAAGGGAGAAACGGCTTAACCAGAAAACCATGGCTCACAAAACAAACTAGACAAAAGATGCTCCTTAGAAATAAAATCTGGGCTAAATGGAGAGCTACTAAATGTCCATCAGATCAACTCCACTCTAAGCAGTTAAGAAATGCCACCAAGAAAGATATTCTCAAAGACAAAAAAGACTTCTACCTTCACCTACAACAAACCAGTCAACAAATTCCACAAAAATTTTGGTCAGGGATCAACAAACTTCTTCGTCCAGGTCACTCTGCTACCCTTGCCCCTGTAGGTTTTAACCATAATAACTCCAACCAGATCCCTGATGCCTTTAACACTTAATTTACAGAAGCCATTCAAACCCTAGACAATTCTTTACCTCCCTTTACTGCTTCTCCACTAAATTCCTCCAAGACTACATCACCTACCTTTCAAATACAACCTGTACCTACCTTTCTCATCTGTAAGCTACTTCAAAAACTGAAACCTTGTACCCCTTCTGCTGACCGTCTCCCATCTGAATACCTACAAATTGCTGCAAAAGCTATAGACTATCCCCTCTCTATCCTTATTAACAGAACCATCTCAGAAGGCAAAATTTAATCCATATGGAAAGTATCCCACATCATCCCTCTACATAAAGGAGGGTCTTCTACTGAACTATCTAACTTTCGGCCTATTGCCTTACTCTCCCCAATAGCTAAGATTATGGAAAAACGTATTCACAAACAACTGCCTACTACAAAATAACCAGTTAGCCAACTGCCAACATGGCTTCAGACCATTCCATAGCACTACAACTGCCCTACTATCTTTCACAGACTATATAAATAAAAATTGCAACAATAACTCCTTTTCCTCTGCACTATTCATTGATCTGTCAAAAGCCTTTGATATGGTTAACCATAACTTACTTTTAGACAAACTAAAGATCCTTCCTCTTGAACCACAAGCATTACAATGGTTTACGTCTTCTCTGAATAATAGACAGCAAGCAGTCCTTTGGGATAACAATCTGTCTTCACTACTTCCTGTTAATATTGGGGTACCCCAAGGCTCTATCTTAGGTCCCCTTCTGTTTTCCTTATTTATTAACGATCTACACATAAAACAAGAACATAGACTCTCTCCAGTCCCTCACCCAAACTGTTCTTCATAATGTTGAAAACTGGTTTATGCAACACTGTCTCCTACTAAATCCCAAAAAAATAAAACTACTCCTTTTTACCCCTACTCATAACTCACCCACTCCATCCTTCTCTGTAACCTCTAACAATGGTACCAACATAACCCCAGACTCTACAACCCGCCTACTAGGAGTTACAATTGATAATCGTCTCAACTTTGATGACCACATCAACACCACCATAAAGTCCATTAACAAAAAACTCGGTACCCTCTATAGAATTAAACGCTTCCTTACCCCTACTGCCAGGAAAACTATTGCACAAACCCACTTCATTTCTACCCTTTTCTATGCCTCTGCTATATATACTAACCTATCAAAAAATAACCTCTCCCAACTTGTCACCTGTTACAATAGCATAGCTAGATTCATTACATGCTCCCCCTTCAAAACTACTGCCTCAACCTCAAACAACTTGGATGGCTAGAACTGGAAAACCATATACTCTGTCAGCAATTACTTATCACTCAAAAGATCCTATACCACCCTAATAACACCCCTATCCTTTCTAATCTGATTACACCATATACAAATCTTGCTACACTACGCTCTGCTAATAAACTCCTAGTTTCCACAACTAAATCCAACAACAAAGCTGGAGACTCACTTTTCTCTAACACAGCAGGTAAAAACTGGAATCAACTTCCTTCTGAACTATCAGTCTTAGCGTCTACTCCTCTATTTAAAAACACCTCAAAGAACATCTTAAAACTCATTGGCTTTGTCCATGTGCTAACCCAGACTGATATCTTTCCCCCTTCCTTCTCCAACACCTTTCCCTACTCCTCTATCCTATGTCACCTAATCTAGATGCTACTCTTTTCTTCATAGTAATTTTATATAACATAAAACCCTTTCTCTCTCTCTTTACTGGGTTGTATTCGTACCCACTATTGTATTTAGTATAATTGTTTTCTTTACTCTAATAATTTTGTTTTTTTTAGTATAATTTTTACAGTAATATTTTCAGAGTTTATAACCTGAGTATTATAATTTCTTTTTACCAATATTTTCACTTTATGTGATTTTAAATGTCTTTTTTACATATGTTTAACATTGTCACTATTCACGTTTGGAGCTTTTCTCCCCGGGCCTCTACTGAAAATGGACATATATCCAGTTAGACTAGCCCGGTCAACAAATGTAAAATAAATAAAATAAATAAATGATCCTCCTTATGGATGACAGTGCTGCTGCCACTGCCAGTATTGCATGACTGTTGCCCACAAGGGAACAAATAAACCACAGGACTCACCCAGAGGGAATGAATTGTCAATAAAGCAAATGGAGGGAAACTGGTATCTCTTTGTCTCAGTGTTTCTCATCCCAGGGGGCCTTAATGAGCTTGAAAGGCTGAGTTACTATTCCAATCCACACTTAGAGCTGTAGATTTGGAACCCATGTCTGATCTAGGTCTTCTGGAAGTGTATTTCTTCTGAGATCAACCTGTTTGCCACTCAGGAGAATGCGGCGATCCCCATATTCTCTTCAGTGCAGCAGATGAAGATGGAAGTGTTCTCCATCCTTTGGGACCAAACAAGTGATTTCTGAATTGTTTCTCTCCAAACATCACCATCCATGTCTCATCACAAAATACTCAAGGAAGAATGAAGATGACAAATGCTTGTTATTCTCCTGTGGCCAAGAAGAGTACAGTTTCAGGAACTAAGGTCTCTGACCATACATAGGATCATAAGAAGTTACTAGGCTATTGGCCCTGAGGCTCTTATAAGCCTAGCTAAGAGTTTAGCCCCTGTTTAGACATGTCAGCATCAGATGCCCCTGTCCAGTAGGGACATGGGTGGAATCCGAGGGATGTATTTTCTGTTTCCCATCCAGTTATCCAAGTTGTATTTAAAAAGGAGTAAAGAGGTACTCTCCTTGATGTGGAGAAGGAGTGTATTTCACAGATGGGGGAGTCTCTGGGACACAAATTTGTCCTGCCAACAGACCAGGTTGAGGCCGGATGTGTGGGTTACTCAAGTGGAGCTTGACTTGTGGATATGCAGCAGTCCCATCAAGGCAAGGTCTAAAATCACCTTGTATGCCAGACAGAGGTCACCTCTGAGGTGTCTGTATGAAACTGAGTAGAGGGATAGGACTTTTAGCCTATCTGTGTATGGTAGATTTTTTAGGCCCTGGATTCTCCTGGTGAGGAACTTCTGTGGTCTCTCTAGCTGATGCATGTGCAAGGTACATAACAAATGAGGTATTGACCTCAATAATGGGCCTTATAAGGGAAGAATACAGGGATGTTATACCCTCCTTGTCCCTGGTTGAGATACCCTTACTTATGAGGTGGGCCATGTGGAAAGCTTTCCATACAACAGAAACAACATGGTGGTCAAAAGACAGGTTGCTATCAACCTGGGTGCCCAAATCCCTCATGACTGCATGCTTAGGACATTGTTATTAATGTGATAATTTATGGGGATGTCACTATCCCAAAAAAAGGATGATGCATTTTTTAGTATTCACCTTGAGGCCACGTTTCTGGCACCAGTCATTTGTTTGGGTGAGACCCTCTTAGAGGATGTCCACATTACTAGGGGAATTGATGACAGTGCCCAGCCTGCAGTCATCTGCAGACCTGGTCAGCCATAGCCCACTGGTTTTGGCTTGCACTTCAGAAAAGTATATCCCAAATAACAGAGGCCCCAAGATGGAACCTTGGAGTACTCCACTCATTAGGGGTCTACTGCTTGAGATGGCTTCCCCTATTTTGACTAGGTGGGTTCTATCAGTGAGCCAGTTAGTTACCCATCTGGTAACATATGAATTTATGCCTAGTTGAGAGAGTTTATATATAATGCCCGAGAGGGGAATAGTGTCGAAAACTTTGGCCAGGTCAAGGTAGGTGGTGTGCATTGTCTTTCCCTCATCCAGGGATTTGGTGACTGTCTCAAAGAAGTCGACCAAAATTAACAGACATGACCTTCTGTTGATGAAGCCAAACTGTGTGGAATCAAGTATTTGGAGGTTGCCAAAATCCTTGATAATGAGGTCCATAATAATCCATTCCACAGCCTTGCAGATCATGCTAGTTAGGCTGATGGGTCTATAGTTTCCCAGATTGGTGGACACTCCACCTTTGTGCAAAGCGATGACAGTTGGTGTCCTCCAGTCAGCTGGGTTGAAGCTGGTACTCAAGCTTTGGTTGAACTAGGCACCTATTGGTGATGCAAGTTCCTGCCTGAGTTCATATAGGATGCAGCCTTTGTTGTTATTGGGTCCCATGGAGGCTGTATTCTTTGCCTTTGAGAGAGCAGTGATGACCTGTTCCCTAGATATAAAGGGAAGGGGGCAGGTACTGGGGATGTCCTGATTTACTGATGGCGGGTCAGAGGGGAGAAATTTTTGCTGAATGTTAGCCAGCAAGTTTGCTTTCTTATAGGTTCATAGGTTTGTACTAAGCTAAATGCCCTTGCGAGCCATTTTAGCTTGGCTTTTGTATATGTCATGTCTGACCACCAGTTCTAAACAGATCTAGGTGCTTCCTTTGAGAATGCGGACATATGTGAAGAAGGCCTTATGATTGCCTCCAGAAGATGTGGCCTGTTTGGACTCGAAGCTTGCTTTGGAGGATTTCTCTAGTGCTCTTATTTGCTTGTTCAGGCTAATGAGAGATTGCTTCCAGTTGGGCACCTGCTCCTTCTTGGTCCTGGACAGCACATTTTTCCTTTTGTTATAGAGTTTATTTATTGCATTACTCTTCCTTCCGGAGGATGATTTAGTCCTGTTGGGCATTCCTGATTCCATGCATCTATATAAATGCTTGTATAGTGCTTTGGTGTAGTTTTGGATACTGGTGCCAGTTCCTAGAGAGGGGGAGGGGGCTGTGAAGCTGTTTATACCATCCTTCAGGAGGCTGTAATCAGCTTTGGAGAAGTTTTTTTGTTTGACCCTAGCTAGAGGGGGGTCGGGGAAGATGGTAACGTCGAAATTGACTGCTTTATGGTCAGATCTTACCAGGGAGGATGATACTGCAGGGATGCTGCAG
This sequence comes from Protopterus annectens, assembly GCF_019279795.1. Lineage (NCBI taxonomy): Eukaryota > Metazoa > Chordata > Ceratodontiformes > Protopteridae > Protopterus > Protopterus annectens. The sequence goes on along the minus strand of NC_056733.1, from coordinate 1,492,294,904 downwards.
TGGTTACTCATGTTGGTTAATACCAAGTCCAAGATATTATCACTTCTTGTGGGGATATCAACTAGCTGTTCCAAGGCATTTTCTCTGAACATTTGTGTTTTGGCATGAGTAGTTCTTCCAATCTATGTTTGGGTAGTTAAAGTCACCTAGGATCGGAGTAAAGGGTTGAATCTTGATAGATTCAAAGAGGTCCAGATAGACGGATTGGGTATCTTAAGTCATATTTGGGGGCCTGTAGTTAGCTATGATTTATATAGGGGTCTTTTCAATAGTTAACTGCACTTGGGGTGTCTCCTGTGTGTCATACTATCTGACTAGCCTGGAGGTGTGTGTTTTTAATATGTATTGAAATTCCACCTCCTTTGGCTTTAGTCCACACAGTTTGGGGTCTGAATGTATGATAGGATGAGTAACCAGGTAAGGCTGGGGTGCTCTCCGCAGCTTTAAACCAGATTTCTGTGACTCTGCAGATGTCAGCATTTTCCAGGGTTAAGAATGCTTGCAATGGATGCAGTTTCATGTTTAGACTCCTAGTGTTTAGCAGCATGGCCTTTAATTTGAGTTTTGTTAAAATTTCTGTGTTGGTAGTTTTAACCTCATCACTTTTCCTAAAAAGGCAACTCTCCCCGCACTTGTCAAGGATGTCCTTGTAATAGAGATGGCAACTGACTGCTAATGTAAACTCCTCAAGCTCCTAGATTTCTTGGCTGAAATCTCAGGATATTATGTTTGCTAAAACACCCAACACTTTGTAAGCCTGTGTGTTTAAATGGAAATTATGCTTGGTTTTAGTGGAATGACTCTGTGCTGCTTTAGCCATCTAACTTGCAAGTGATTCTGTCTTGGAGATGTGAATAGACCTCAGTTACTCCATGGTCAGAGTACATGTATAAGCTATCTCTTCCCATTGTGACTTTGTAGAGGACAGGATTGTCATGCAACACCAAATGGTCAAGCAGCTTCTTAAAGGAGTGATGACCTCTACCCTCCTTTCATGAACTATTACCATATGCGGGATGTGACCTTCATGATTAGGCTTGACCTTCTACTTGTGTCCACTGTTGTGATACTGAAGTTCTTCTCTTCTAAACTCACTTTTTGGAGATCATCGCCTATACTCATAGCATTTTGGACTTTCAAGCTGTCACATGAAGGGAACCATATCTAATCTTTCACAACGATCAGGTATTCCTGAGAGCTTACTCAAATTTCTTTACAAAAATGTTTTTTGAATGGTTTCTGAAACAATGTTCTTTGCCCCATTTGAGACTGAGGTGAAGAGTTATTCACATTCTCGATGTGCACCATTAGGTCATGCTTTGCCTGAAAGGGTCCCCAAGTTCAGAAAGACCTATTTGTAGTTCATCTTTGCTCTAGCAATGAAATTACTTATAGTTGCCTAGCAAACATTTTCTAAGTAGACTGGCATCATCTTTTACTATTAGCTGCTCACCGACCACTGAAAAATGCTGTGGTGGAAGGCTGCCCCACTAGAGGTGCATCTGCTTTCAGTGCTTTCTCCAAGAATGTCTCTATTGCTGACATCTGCACTTGGGTCACTGGTTTTTAGTGCACACTTTCACCAAGCATACCTGTTTAGATCACTGGGCTCTTTTTGATATGGCTGTACTTGAGTTGGCCTTTGGATTGCTAGTCCTCAGCCTGCTGTCTCATTAAACTCTGGATGTTTACTGTCTGGAATTCAACCAACCATGCAACTCATTGAGGAGGGTCCTGTCAGATGAACTGATACTGATATGGTGCGAACATATCTGTTTTATCTAGCAGTTAGGTCCCCTTGATGAGCCACAAATGCCATCCTGCCATCCCGAGTATGGCTTGCTCTTCCAAAGAACCTTAACTGTTAGAATTCCCTGTAAGCCAGACAAGTGTATATTTATATATCCCTTGCTAGCAGTGAAGGGGCTAAATCTTTGTTGTTTCTTGAGGGTTAGGAAGTTTTCTTGATTATAGTTGCGGAATACTGGTGGGCACAGGGGTGAGGCAGCTTAGAAAGTGGGCCTTGTGATGTTGCAACACATGACAAACAGGGTTCATATAGCCCCAAGAAGATAATTTTGCTTAGAAAAATTGAGATTGTAAGGAAGCTATCCAGATGCTCCGTCAAGGAAGGTCCTTCACTGCAGCAACTGATGTATATATAGAATGTATCTGTGTTCTTTCATTCATGAGTTTATCAACACGTGCTCTTGATGTTAAATGATTATGATTTACATTCTTAGTGCCTGTTTTGCTTAGGAGCATTTTACAAATATTTTCTTTTCACTGTAACAATTGTAATTAAACTAAGAAAGTTAGATCAAATGTGTTTGTATATCTTTACAGAAAAATGTGTGGGGTTAGAAATGAAAGGGCATTCATCAAGATCTATGTCATATCAGACTTCACAGCATCAGGGACCATCCAAAGGAGATTAATTTTAAATTTTAAAGGACAAAATTGCTTTCTGTACCAGTAACTTGCCTAAAATGATTTCCAATGATCTTGTTAGCTTGCAAAGTTGGTAAGAAAAAAGCGACTGAAATCATTCCTAGCAGTATAATGAGCCAAAGTTTTGCAGATGTCTGATATCTCTCAGCCAAAAGCCTACAGTAGAAATACAGGCTGACAAGAAGAAAACCCACTTCTACCCGCAAAATTAATTTGTGTAGTCTCAGAAAAACAGATTTTTGTGGCTGATTTTTAATCATCTGCATTTGATCCACTCCATACTAATGCAATTGATTCAGGTTTTTCCACCAACATAGGTGTACTATCCACCAGTCCCTTCACTGATGCTTGCCTTGTAATAAATGCATATGAACTTTTATTGGTTGTAATAACCAGTGTAAGTAGTTTTACCCATTCTCAGTTATACTGATTTTACTTGAACATATTTTGAACAGTCCCAACAGTCTCAGGGTGTTACTTGAAAAACATTCATTGAAAGATGATATTCTCTAGGCTCACATGGAGATATTATATACTAAGCGAGTGTAGACCTTCAGACTTAGTCTCTACTCCAGAACTTTCTAAAGAAAATTGCCTTTCATGTTTTCCATAAGAAGAAGAAGAAAAAACAGGAAGACAAAAAAAGATAATTTTAATCTAAAAAGACAGAGTCTGCTGATGGATCACTTCAGTCAGGAGGACACAATCTCTTAGGTGTCTCACAATGCGCAGTAGGATATGTCCTTCCTACAGATGACTGTATTGCTGCATATTTTCGTGGGGGTACTCCCAATTCCCCTATTGTGAGAGCTTGTTATTCACTGAAGAAAGGATAAGGAACATGATCTGTCATCCATTTAATTTCTCCTTTAAAGTTATTTCTAATTTGATCTCCCAGAACTTCGATTCCCAAGAATCAGCATGTAAAAAAGCAAACAGAATTCATGGTCATGGGCAAGGCCATTACAGTGAGTTTTTGAACTCAAACAATTTTGGAAGAAAAAGTCCGATACTGACTTCTTTTTTTACTGAAAAGGAAGTTGAAGCCAAGGTTTGGTTTACAATCAATGTCTGTTTAGTTGTTAATATGTCAGACTCTTTTATTCCAGAGATACTGACTTTGACCATAGACAGTGAAAGTTCACGTGGTTCAATGTACCTGTGTTTTTGTAGCTCTTATATTGAGACCCATTCTTTTTGGTCCAATGATAAGGTTTACCTTTTTTCATTCAGCATTTGGCATCTTTTTCTGGACATCCCTCTGCTCAGAGATGGATGTACACCCTGCAGTAATTCATGATGTGATGTTGCAGATTTACTGTATACATGCATTTGGGCATCTGTCATTTTTTGCCACTTACCTTGTTCAAATATTCTTGCTAATACAGGTAGGTAAAAATTTCATATATTTTTTAATCCTTTTGATGTCCTGCTGAGATGATTCCAAATTCAAGAATAACCAGAGAATGCTCCTTATGAGACTAGCGGTGAGCTGGAATTTTAGCTGAGAACCTGCTGGGGAAACTAGCTGTAGCTTAGGCTATTAAATCCGTGATATATATCTTTAATAGAAACGAGCTAGCTACAATGATTTGCTTGTCATGATTTGTACATTGCATTAGAGATTTCATCTGGAATATATAATTTCACTGAGGATAGACCATAAATTCTGTATTATTGTGTTGTGCCACGTCTTCAGACATGAGACAACATCAGAACTGGAAAGTATTTTGTCAGAGATGAAGAACTATATTTGCTTTTAAAAGTCTTCATGTTTGAAAGCACAGAAGTATAACTCCCAGATGAGATATGCTTCAAACTGCCTGTCTTGAAATTCCCATGTGGCAAGGAAAAAAACGTCAGCTTTGGATCTACAAATATGATTTATTCCTCAGTATTTTACAGGATATTTTACTAATCTTCAACCACATCTAATCAAGTTACTAGTCAGTAAATGTTGAAACTGCTAGTGCTTCAACTTGATGAGCCAAGCCTCACTCCCCAAACATATATATATAGCAACTCCACAGCCAAAGGAAAAGAGAAAACGGTATGAAAAAAATAAAAGAGTGCTGGTGCACACACAAAAATCACAGTTCTAATTCAGTAACTCCACAACAAACAAAAATCCACACACATTCACATGTACTACTGCATGTGAGATAGAAAAATTCTGCTACCCTTGCAAACACTCTTTTCTGACCTTAGTTGTATGACATGTAGAGGTCAAGCATGCTACTATACTCAGTGCTATGGGCCTACACATTCATCCGTACACAAAGGTGGGCCATCTACAGACCCTGAAAACTACAGACCCATAAGTCTCACTAGTCTTGTATATAAAGCCATGGAAAGAATTATCATGGAGATGCTCACTAGAGATATAGTAAACCTCCAGACACTGGACCCACCCCAGTTTGGTTTTGTAAAGAGAAGATCATGCCTACTCAACCTAGTGGACTTCTTTAAGAAGGTTACCAAAGCAATGGATGAGGGCAAAATTATTCACACTGCCTACCTTGACCTGGCCAAGACATTTGACATATTACCCCATTCGGGCATTGTTGACAAACTCAAGAGGTTATGTACAAACTCATATGTCACCCAGTGGAGAGCCAACTGGCTCACAGACAGGACCCAAGAAGTTAGAATTGGGGACTCCACCGCTACAAAGAGGCCAGTCACAAGTGGAGTCCCTCAGGGATCAGTCCTTAGATGGCTCCTTTTTGGCATTTACTTCTCAGAAGTCAAGGCCAATGTCAGTGGTCTCTGGCTGACTAAATTTGCAGATGATTGCAAATTAGGAGCTGTCATTGAATCTCACACTGACACAAATGTTCTCCATGAGGGGATGACACAGACAAACAACTGGTGTCAGAGTCATGGACTAAAACTGGTGTCAGAGTCATGGACTAAACCTGAATGCTGAAATCATCCATCCCTAGTAACTATCATATTGACAACACACCCCTTAGAGTTGACCCAGTAGTCAGGGACTTAGGGACACACATGGATAGTAATCTAGCCTTTGCTCATCATGTGTCTACAGTGTTGCGGAAATCATTCTATGTTGGGCAACTTATAAACAAAGGTATGGCATCTAAGTCCAAGGAAGTCATTGTTTCACTGTATTCAGCATTCATCAGACCTATCATTGAGTACAATGTCCCCTTTGGTATGTACCTAACCAGGCATATCCAACAATTGGAACGTTCACAGAGGTTCCTCACTAAAAGAGTACAGGGCATAGGTAAAATGGCTTTTACTAGAAAGGCTCACCCAGACTCTGCTACACTTTGCTGTGAGGGAAAGGTTAGTTTGCTTTTTATTTGTTGTATTTTGTGTTACTTTAGTGGCTTTTTCTATTTGGAATAATGTGATTTGTTTTCTTTACCTTGTGTTTTACTTGTATTCTGCTTTTAACTGCATATTAAAACTTGAAAAGAGACCACAGCTCTGTCTCTTGGGAGTCAGGCAGAATTTTTTTTCCCACCCTCCCACATGGTTACTGTTGTGTTCTTAAACACCATTGTCTTTCTAGTTGTCTGCCCATTATGTTAATTTGACCACATATCTCATTTCCTCTCTGCTTTTACTGGCTTGTGTGAGTAAGCACTAAATTATCATTTTGTGAAATCACTCCCCTTCAATTATTTAAATTTATTGGCCATCATACTGTATTCCATAGTACCAGAATACAAAAGTAACCACCCCCTTTCAGTCTATCTTGCTGTTTTAAAAATAGTGACCTTCCACTAAAACTTAACTTTTTAGACAGGTAAACCTTAAGTTACCTACTTTCACATCTAACTCCTCTAGTGCACACTGCAGTGTTTAGGATAAACCATTTTTTTCATCTTAACTTTAAGCATCCTTGTGACTAGCACTTACTCTAAAACCTGCTGGAAAGTACTAGGAAGCCTTAAACTGATACAAGCACTCAACTCTCCTTGTTAATAAGGAGAAATTAATCGTAGGTACTAAACAGCCAATAATTGTAAAGTACCTTGCTAAGGTAAGGGAAAACAGCTCTTGTACTTTAAAAAAAAAAAAAAAAAAAAAAAGTACCAAACCAGGGATGTCCAAGGGTCAGCTTCCGGTGATTTCTCCTGTCCACGTGGTGAATCTGGGCATACTGGGGAAATGCAGCAATTGCCTCATGTACACAGACAACCTCTCCTCCTACCACCCAACACTACAACCAGCAAGAGATGCACTTACATGGCCAAACTGGAAGCAAAGCTCGCTCCACCTAAGATTGTGCTAGACAGTCAAGAGGAGAAGGTTAACACCCACACTACACCTCAAGCAACACATAGCCCTTCTAAACCCACACCACCAACACCCTCACATAGCAACACTAAACCCTCATACATGGAGGCCCTTAACAGTAACCTGCCCAAACAACAAGGATCTCCGAAGCTGAAACGCAAACACCAATCACAACCAAAGTGTCACATAACTCACAACACCAGTGTGCCATCCAACAACAGCCCCTAAGACAAGACAACATACCCAACACTTTAGTCATAGGTGACTCTATAGTCAGGCACACTGATGTCCCACTCACCAGACTGAACAAGGAGAAAATTACAGTCAGCTGCCTGTCGGGTGCCAGGATCTGCCACATAATGCATGCACTCAAGTCACTCCACAACAAGTACAAATATGACTCTGTCATTGTCCATATTGGAGTGAATGACTTGAGATGTACCTCCCTGGACTTCATGAAAAGAGACATGGAAGAGCTCTCGGATCATGTAGCCCAGGCAGCTATGACCCTATCCCTGAGTAGCATCCTGCCTTCACCCAGAATGATACCACAGTATAAGGACAAAATGATTGACTTCAACAATTGGCTAAGCTTCTGGTGTCATTCAAAGGGGATCCAGTATCTGCCTGGGATGACATGATCGACAGACCAAGATGCTTTGCCAGAGATGGTCTGCACCAGTCGCCCCTGGGATTCAGGTTACTGGCTAAGGCTCTTGCCACCCCTATAATGCTATTTTTAGGCAAAGCTCAAAGGACAAAACCACCACTGTAACAGGTGCAACAATGCAAAATCTGAAGGTAATGCTACTCAATGCTAGAAGTCTAAACCTCAAAATGCACTCTCGAGGCACTGCTAAAAATGGAAAACATTGATATCTGTGCAGTAACTGAGACCTGGTTCAAGGCTCCAGAGAGCACCCCTACAATTCCAGGCTACAACTCTTACCACACTTTTCAGCCACCAAACCAGGACCGAAACACTAAAGGTGGAGGAGTGTCCATATTAACCACGGATATTCACACCACCAGGCTAGTTTCCCAACACAATGTGTCTGAAATTCTCCAAGTGAAACTAACACTAGGTAAGACTGCAATCCAAACTGTAGCTTGCTACAGATCCCCCACCATGCCCCCAAGATTCTCACTACACCTTTCTAAACATACTGGAAAATATTAAGATGCAACCAAACACCCTAATACTGGGTGATTTCAACTGCCCTGCCATTAACTGGGAAAACTACTCATGTGCCAACACCTTTGCCCAACAGTTCTTGGAATTCATAAATTCCAATGCCCTGGATCAACTAATCCATAGTCCCACCAGGGGCTCCAATATCCTAGACCTGGTCATTACCAACATGGAAAATTGATGCTCCACACCTATGGTCACTCCCTCGTTGGTCAGGTCTTACCATAAGCTAATCACCCTTGACATCCACATCCCACCCCCACCCCCCAGTAAGGAAACTTCCGTAAAAAACTTCTCCAAAACCAACTTCATGCTACTCAAGTCAGAAGTGACAAACTTCATGACACCCATGCAGACAGGAACTGAAGGTTCGACCGCTGAATCCTACACTAAGGCACTGTATGAGCAGATCCACTCGTGCGTGAATCATGCCATTCCAAATAGAACCAAGATGCTCTCCTCCAAAAAAAGGAAGCCAATCTGGTGGTCCCCTGCCATAAACAAACTTTACATCAAAAGGAAGAAACTGTTGCAGAAAAGAGGAAAATCTCAGGATGCAAAAAACTCCATTACCAGCCTCAGTAAGAAGCTGAGATCCCTCATAAAATCCTCCAAAGCTAGTTACGAAAATAAAATTGCCAAATATTCCAGAGACAACCACAAGGCTTTCTATAACTATGTCAAGAATCTAAATGGCAATGCTCAGATCTGCTCTAAACTACAACAGAATGGCATTAAATATACTGATCCCAAGGATATTGCCAATATCCTGGCAGATCGATTCAGTGCCAACTTCACCCCCCTCTCACTCCCTAAAGAGCCCATTTCAATACCAGAAGATTGCCAAATTCCGGTAATAACGGCCACACAGGTAAAAACTGCACTCTCCAAAGCTAAGAATACAGCATCCATGGGACCAGATGACATCCCGGGCTGTGTACTACATGAACTACAAAATGAACTGGCATCTCACCTGAGTGTCATGTTTAATCATAGCCTCACCTCAGGCCTTGTGCCTAATGAGTGGCGCACAGCCACAGTTAACCCACTCCACAAGGATCCTGGGAACTACTGCCCCATCAGTCTTATGAGCCTGATCTGCAAGGCCATGGAACATATTATCATGGAACTTATAAACAAAGACATTGGCAACCTTCAAACACTGGACCCCACCCAGTTTGTGCTTGTGAAGGGCAGATCTTGTCTCCTGAACATGATTGACTTCTTCGAATCAGTCTCCAGAGCTGTTGATAAGGGTAAGGCAGTCCACACAGCCTATCTGGATCTCGCTAAGGCCTTCAACACCATCCCCCACTCTGGAATCATAGATAAACTTACTAAGCTGGGCATTAATCCCTATGTCACTCGATGGGTTGCCAACTGGCTTACTGACAGAATCTGCACTGTAAAAGTAGCCAACTGCAAATCCAGCTCCAGACAAGTGACAAGTGGAGTACCTCAGGGTTCAGTCCTGGGACTGGTCTTGTTTTGCATCTACTTATCTGAAGTACAGGCCAACACTAAGGGACTCTGGTTAACAAAGTTCGCAGATGACTACAAACTGGGAGCCATTATTGAATCCCCAAATTATGTGAATATTCTACAAAAGGGCCTTACAGAAACAGATGCTTGGTGCCAGAGCCATGGGCTCAAGCTCAGTGTATAGTTATCCCCTTTGGGAAAAAAACATGTACCCGTGAATTACCACATAGGTGGCAGTACACTAAACATCGAATGTGTGATAAGAGACTTAGGGACACAGGTGGACAGTGGTCTCACCTTTGATAACCACATCGCCACAACAGTCAGGAAATCCTTCTATGTGGCACACCTCATCACTAAGGGCTTTTCATCCAGCAAAAAGGAGTTCATTGTCCCACTGTACTCATCCCTCATTAGACCCATTATAGAATATAATGCCCCATTTGGTATGTACTTCTCAAGACATCTGCAACAACTGGAAAGGCCACAGAAACACCTCACTAAAAGAATCACAGGCCTAAATCAGATGCCCTATGCTGACCGTCTAAAAAAACTCCAGCTATACTCTGTCACATATCGTCTACTCAGAGGCAATCTATGCTTAACATACAAGGCCATGTCAAACCCAAAGCTGTTGGACATGCTACACTTAAAGAAATCCCAATCCCTCAGAGCCACACACTCCAGGGATCTAAACCTTGTCATCACAATGAACAAAACTTACTGGAAGGATAGGTTCCTGACAAAGACACTCCTCAGACTCTGGAATAGACTGCCCATACATGTCAAGCAGAGCACCTCTTTGGCTCTCTTCAAAAGGAAACTTGACAATTGGATGGGAGATAGGAAATCCAGCCCAGGGATCACATCAGTTGCCCTGCTAGACAGGGATCCAGGGAAGTAAATATTGTGGGAAGAAATAGCCAGGGAATTAGTATGGCTAGGCTTGTAAAAGCCCTAGGGTTGATAGCCTAGTACCAACCTATGGACCTATGTCCTATGCAGACTGCCTCAAGGTCCTATCCTTGTGTTCTGGTCTCCTGCAGGCTTTTGAGGAGAGATGTATGCCTGGCATACAGGGCATTGTCAGATCAAACTCTGATGGACCACCTACATATCCACAAAACAAACAGCAGCAGAATTACCCATTCTAAAGACTTAAACTTTGCCTGTGATATAAATAGGACCTGCTGGAGAGATAGGCATGTATCCCAGAAACTAGCCCATCTATGGAACAGGCTCCCCATCCATGTGAAGCAGAGTTCCTCCCTAAGCCAATTCAAGTCCAACTTGGACAATTGGATGGGAAACCAGAAATTCATCCCTGGTTTGGCACCTATGTCTGATGCAAACAGGTAACCTGTAATTAGTTAATCTCCCAGGCCCATGCTTACACTTATCAAGGGTATCAGAACTCGTCAGAGATTTGGGATGCATGGCTAGGCTTAAAAAGGCCCTTGTGGTCATTAGCCTAGTAAACACCTATGAACCAATGAACTGTTAATAAAACAAAGTTGAAAAACACAGATTGCTTACCTTCAGATGTTTTGTGCTAATGCCTGAAAACAAACATGAAATGCAGGAAATGCTGGAGAGAAACAAGCAAAGACAGAAATGTTGCTATGATAGAAATTAAAAGTCTACTTGATTGATGTCCAAGTTGGAGACAAAGTAAGAATACAAAGAACACAGAAGGTTCTGCACCAAGAAGTTCAAGTACTTTGTGAAGCAACCAAACTGTTATACCCCATTAACAGATAAGACAAAAGCATGTATTAGAATAAATCATAGATATAGAAACCAGCTCAGTATGCAAGAGATGTACATTCACAATTTCCTTGGAGACAAAAATCAAAGAAGGTTGACAAGGACTCACACACTACAACAACCACATATAGTGTCCACACACATAGGCTGTCTTATTCTAAGGCACTAAAAAGCAATCTCCCAAAATGTCAAAGACCTCCTAAGCCTGCAAACAACAATGCCTATCCTCATCAATCTCTAAAGCATACATCAAAAGCAACACCAAATTCCGCACATAAGCTGACACCCAATGGACCCCCTCCAAAATAAAGCCCATAAGGCAAGCAAACAATTTACCCAGGATTCTTGTCATGAGGACTCCATTGTATGACACACAGATGCCCCACTTACCAGATTGGAGGAGAAGACTATAGTCAGTTGCTTATCTGGAGCTGGGATCTTCCAAGTTGTACACAGACTCAAGTCATCGTGCCACAAGTACTACTATGATTCTATCCCTGTACTTATATATACCAGCTCTGGGGTGGCCAAACCTCAGGGAAAATGGAACATTTTGATAAAAGGCATCTCAGACTTAGTATATCCAAGTCCAATCTTTCACCTATTCAGTCTCAGGACTCACTCTAGGAGGTCCACATATTTCAAATGGTTACCTTCAATAGATGTCAGCCTGGGAGGACATGGTCAACAGAAGATGCTGCTTTACCAAAGGTGGCCTGCACCCAACCCTCCCCTGAGCTTCTGCATTTTGGCTACAATTTTATCCACCCCCTTAGAGACGTTTTTAGGCAATGCCAATGATAAACCTACCAACAAAGCAAATTATACCGAAAGGAACCTAAAAATGTTACTGCCCAATATTAGGAGCCTTAACAATAATCTCCACACCCTACAAGCTCTCCTCACTCTGGAAAATATAGACATCTGTACTGTTACTGAGACATGGTTAAAAGCTGCAGAAAATACCCTAGCAGTGCAAGGCTACAGTGCCTTCCACACGTTTAAACCATCAGCCACACAGACAGGGACTAAAGCTGGAGATCTCTTGACCTACATTAGCAACAAGTATACCTCAAGGTTGTTTAAACAGGATGGTGCCTTGGAGTTCAACCATGTGCAAATCACCTTAGATAGAGTTCCTTACCATATCTTAGCAAGTTATAGGTCATCATCTACATCTCAAGAATCCCACAACTCTTATCTAGACGTACTGGAGGCACTCTCCATCCAACCAAACACTCTACTCATGGGAGGCTTTAATTACCCCTCTATAGACTGGAAAACATGTTACTTCCAACTTGCAGGTACAATGTTTCATGGACTTTAATAACACAAATGCCCTTGATCAGTTAGTGTGCACTTCAACCAGAAGTTCAGATATACTGGACCTTGTTCTTACTAGTGAGGTTGGATCACAAAGCTATCTCATTCAAAATAAAAATCAACTTGCAAACCTGTAACAGTTAGAAACTATTCTAAAGCAAACTACATCCTATTAAGTGACAGTTTGTCAAAATTCAATGCCCCACCCAACCCAGAGTTCACAACAGCCTATGCAGAATTATTCACAGAAACACTATATAAACATGTAAATGGCTGCATAGAGCAGATTGCTATCCCTACCAGATGTAAGCCCAAAACAAACCCCCAAAACAAACCACATTGGTGAAATCCTAATCTTAACAGAGTATATAAGAAAAGTAAGAAAAAACGTGGCCAAAGTCAGAAAGAGAAACTCTCATAATGACAAGAGCTCACTAATAAAACTAAACAGGAAACTAAGAGGGTTGATTAAATCCAGCAAGGACAATTATGAGGTCAAGATTGCTTCTCAGACTAAAGACAACCTCACGATCTTCTACAGCTGTGTCCGAAACCTCATCGGTAACATGCACCCATGTACAGAACAGGTAGTAAATGTAACACCTTCACTGAGCAGAGTGACATTGCAAATCTGCTAGCTGAGAAATTAATCTCAGACTTTAGTCCCAACTCCCCCCCAACACCCCTTATGAAATCCCTACCACTATAACCTCCCTACAATCTGCAGGGAGGAGGCCATAGAGATGCTCACTCAGGCTAAAAACACAGCCTCAGTGGGGCCTGACAGTATGCCAGGTTGCCTCCTGAATAGCCTGAAACATGATGTATCAGGACCACTTGAGTCACTTTTCGACTACAGCCTCAAAACAGGCTCCATATTGAGTGAATGGAAGATAGCAACAGTTATCCCCCTTCACAAGGGTGGACCATCAACCAACCCCAGAAACTAAAGACCATTAGTCTGACTAGTCTAATATGAAAAGCCATAGAATGAATTATCATGGAAACAATGTACAAAAACATTGGCAAACTACAGACACTGGGCCCATCCCAGTTTGTTTTTGTCAAAGGAATGTCATGCCTACTTAACCTGGCAGACTTCTTTGTAAAGGTAACCAAGGCAATAGTTGAAAAGAAAATGGTTAATACTGCCTACATAGACCCAGCTAAGGCATTCAACACAATACCTCACTCAGGCATTGTGGACAAACTCACTGAACTAGACATAAATCCCTACACAACTTGCTGGATTGCCAGCTGGCTCACAGATATGACCAAAGAAATCAGGACTGGTGAGACCACCTCCACTGAGAGGCAGGTCATCAGTGGAATACTACAGGGCTGTGTGCTGGGCCCACTCCTTTTTGACATCTACTTCTCAGAAGTCAGAGCTTATGACAAGGGCTCCTGGCTCACTAAGTTCATCAATGACTGCAAATTGGGAGCTATCATAAATTTCCCCTTGACACTAACATCCTGCAAGAGGGTCTAACACAGAGAAATAACTGGTGCCAAAGCCATGTATTAAAACTCAGTGCAAAGAAGTGCATTGTAGTGCCTTTTGGAAAAACGTCTACCCAGACAAATTACTCCTTTGATATGACACCCCTAAGAGTTGACTCTAGTTAGAGATCTGTGAACATATGTAGACAGTCATCTGGTCTTTGACTAACATGTAGCCATGGTAGTTAGAAAATCATTCTCTCTTGCCTAACTTATAAGTAAGAGTATGGCTTCCAGGTCAGAGAAATTTATAAAACTACTCTATTCATCCCTTATTACACTCATCATTGAGAGGAGAATGCCCCCCTTCAGCATGTACCTAACTAGGCATGTGCAACAGATGGAGCACCCACAGAGGTTCCTCACTAAGAAAATCCAAGGTACGAACATATTGTCCTTTACATATCACCCTAGAGCCCTCAGAGGCAATCTGTGCTTGGCATGTCTAAAGCATACTTAGATCCAGCCCTGATGGTGCTTTTGCACATCTGCAAAATAAGCAGCACCAGAAACACTAGATCAAGGGATTTGAACTTTGCTTATGGCATAAATAGGTTCATAGATTAGTACTAAGCTAACTGCCCTTGTGAGCCATTTTAAGCTTAGCCAATTATCCCTTGTGGGGCTCAAACGCTGCACTTTGTGTTTGGAAGGCAAACACCTTAACCATTAGGCTACCCTCCCAACCCTAGACCATGCTGGTAAGACAGATATGTGACTCAAAAGATCACCATGCTCTAGAATAGGCTCCCTATTCATGTGAAGCAGAGTACATCCCTAACCCTATTAAAACGTATCTTTGACCATTGGATGGGAAATTGCAAATTCATCTCTGGGCTGGCCCTCATGTCTCTTACAGACAGTGGCCAACAGTAAACATTCCCTAACTAACATACCTCCCTAGAGAACTTTTTAGCAACCTCCTAACTAACATACCCTCTCCTAACAAACATACCCCCACAATTAAAATGCACATGTTAAAAGGAGATGCAGTTGGGTTGGGTTGCATAGTTAGGCTTATAAAGGCCCTGGTGGTCATTACCCTGGTAAGTACTTATGCACCTATATATGTACAAGACAAATATGCAGAGGTCGAAGGTGGAACCAGTCCTGATGCAAGAGCATAGACACACTGTTAATCAAACATTGCACAGACACACTCCTGAAGTTGTGTCTCTAAAAACATCAGTAGTACACCAAATACTGACCCAAAAGAAAAATATATTTAGTGTAAATATTCCTGTTAAATTCTTCAGATAGGGTAGGCAGAAAGCAAAATCAGTTATATATATATATATATATTGAACTATTTCAAGTTTTAAAATATTGTAAAATGTTCATTTATTAAAAATCTTTTTTAATTTGTAGAAATGTATTTTGAAGTAAATAGACAAAATAAATACCTAGTATAATGTTAATGTTACAACAATCAGTGTGACTTACACTTGTCATCTGAATAAAGTATATATACTTCATAACTTAGAGTGATGTTAGATGGGGGATATATTGCTTTCATAATGATGAGATAGCTACAGTGATTTTTTTATGTCATGTTGTCGCCTCACAGCAAGAGGTTCTCCCGTTCGATTCTCAGCTGGAGCGCCTTCTGTGTGAAGTCTGCATGTCCTCCCCCACGGTCGAGTGACGTACGAAAGACATGCGTGAATGGGCATGCCTTAGTTGAAGGTTGAGTGTCGGGCTGGCACCTCAGCACTGTAAAAATCTACTGCCAATCATTAGCAGACCGGAGTTCCTCTGTGGCGACCCCTAACCAGGAAGAACAACAGCATACATTTCCTGTAGACATTTCACTTGAAAGAAGCACCTCTGTGAGACTAACATACACACACACACACACACACACACATATATATATATATATATATATATATACATATACACACACACACACACACACACACACACACACATATAAAAGTATATGGTGAAGTATTGAAATGTACAAGCATTGAAACACAAGCATTCAGGCATCGATGCCAGCTTTTCAACAATGTACTAAATGAAAAGTTCAACTTATTTAAACAGCACCTGATGACAAAATGAAAAGACACAGTTTCCTTTTGTGATTGGTTAAATAAAACCCTACCACTAACTTCGGTCACACTTTGTCTGAACACTGGTAGTGTTCTGTTAAGGGTTATTGCTAAAGCAAGGTAAAGAGTTTGTATTAAAGGCAATGACAGGGTTAGGTTAGCGCATATCTGTAATGATGGTCGGGGAGGGCGGCTTTGGCATTAAAAACCCAAACATACACAAAGTATCTTATGCAAATTCAAACTCTCTTCTCTTTAACATCTCCAGCACTCCAAAGCATAGCTTTCAACTATCCAGATTTTCGCAGAATATCCAGATTTTTCCTCATATTTTTTGGTCTGTTACTCATACATTTTGTGGTTTTCTGCCAAGTCATTGATGATTCAAGTCACTAAACAATGATATACATTTGAGTTTCAGACTCCATCCATCTATCCACAACCCATTTTTCCCTATTTACATCTTTCAGAAAATGCATGCTCATGGAAAATATTTTATTCTAGTACCTTTCTCAGTTTACAAGAATAATATTTAAAACTGGTCCCTGATTTTGGGCCTTTGTTCCACCATTATTTTTATCTTTGTCCAGATTTCTTGTGCTTAGAAGTTGAGAGGTATGCATCCATGAGTGCTTTTGATGAATTGTACTCAGTTATGTACATGTATATACACCTTTTTAAATAACTTTTAAACATATCCATTTGACATAAAACAGCTCTCTGCAAACATTTAGTTTAACCTGCCATACACTTTCTCTTTAATCCAATACATTGTCTAAAGCATTTTTCCCATGTAAAGGTCTGAGAATTCAAACACAGCAACTCTAAATGTAACATTTTTGCATGTTATAGTTAAGACAGAAAATCCTAAAATATTTTTACATGCTATGGTGTGTTTAAACAAATCATTCTTATTTGTAATACTGATTGTGAATAAATGCTCATATATTCATTGTATTGGACTGGAGAGAATATGGTTGACAGGTTAAACTAAATGTCTGCTGAGAAGTAGGTGCCCAGAAGTTAGTAGTTTAAAAAACGCGTTCCACGGTTTTGCGCGCCGGGCAGCACCGGTTAGCTAGGGTTAAATTATTCCCGGCTCCACTAAGTCTCCTCTTCAGTTTTTCACTTGAAACTAGTCTAACTCTCACCCTAAGCACTCAAAAAGCATCCTACAGTCCAGCACTTGCAAAGACCTACTAGCAAGCACTAATATACCCCGACGCTTGACTGCCCAGCAGGGCAAGGCTCATTATCCACCCCTCACCAACCAAGCAGCTCACCCTACTATTCAGGCATGACCAAAGGGCGACTTCAGGTGTACTCTCCAGTCCAGCTGGTGAATATGGGTATCCTGAGGCAATGTTACAACTGCCTCATGTACACAGACAGCCCTCTCCTCCTACCATAAAACACTAACATACGTGAGAGATGCAATTATACAGCCAAACTGGAGGCTAAGGTCTCTCCACCCAAGACTGGAACAGACAGTCATGAGGAGAAGGTTAACAGTTGCACCACACCTCCAGCCTCACATAGAACTACTAAACCAGCACTGGCAAAAAATACACATAAATACACAAAATCATACTCGGAGGCTCTAAATAAAAACCTGCAAAAGCATCAGAGAGCTCCAAAGCAGGCACCCACAAAACCTGCACCTCCCGTCACAAACCAGACAACACATAAAACACAAAATCAATGTGCCGCACAATCACAGCCCTTAAGGCAAAATAACATACCTAACACACTAGTAATAGGTGACTCAATAATCAGGCACACTGACGCCCCACTCACTAGGCTGGACAAGGAGAAGGTTACTGTTAGCTGCCTGTCGGGAGCCAGAATCTGCCACATAACACAAGCACTCAGGTCACTCCAGAACAAGTACAAATATGACTCTGTCATTGTTCATGTTGATGTGAATGACCTGAGCCATACCTCCCTGATCATGTAGCTCAGGCGGGTATGACCCTGGCCCTGAGTAGCATCCTGCCCTCACCAAGAATGATACCTCAGTATAAAGCAAAAATGATCAATTTCAACAATTGGCTAAGCTTCTGGTGTCATTCAAAGGGGATCCAGTGTCTGTTAGCCTGGGATGACATGCTTGACAAGCCGCGTTGCTTCACAAGAGACGGCTTGCACCTGTCACCCCTTGACTTTCGTATACTGGCCAAGGCTCTTGCTGCCCCCATAGTGCCTTTTTTAGGCAAGGCTCAAAATTCAAACCCACCTCTGTAAACAGCAGAAGTGAAAAAATGAGGGTTATGTTACTCAACGCCAGGAGTTTAAATCTCAAAATGCATGCGCTCGAAGCACTCCTAAGTATGGAGAACGTCAACATCTGTGCAGTAACTGAAACCTGGCTCAAGGCTCCAGAGAGCACTCCAGCACTACTGGGTTACAACTCATACCACACATTTCGGCCACAGAACACAGACTGAAACACAAAAGGAGGGGGTGTATTCATCAAGGATACCCACACCTCCAGATTAGTGGCGCAGCATGATACCTCTGAGATCATCCATGTGCAACTAACATTGGGCAAATCTGCAATGCAAATTGTGGCCTGCTACAGATCACCCTCCATGACCCAGGACCACCACTCCGCCTTTCTGGAGACACTGGAAAACATGAAGGTCCTACCGAACACCCTGATCTTGGGAGATTTCAATTACTCTACCATTAACTGGGAAAACTACTTGAGTACAAACTCCCAGGCTCAGTGCTTCCTGGAATTTATCAACTCAAATGCCCTGGATCAGCTGGTAAACTCCCATACCAGAGGCCACAACATATTGGACCTGGTCATCACCAACATGGGCGACAGGTGCTCCCTACCGTCACTGGTTAGATCAGACCATAAACTAATCACCCTGGATGTCCACACCCCACCACCACCCCCAACCAAGGAAACCACAGTGAAAAACTTTTCTAAACTTCACCTTACTTATGCAGAGGTGGTAAGTTTCACAGCCCCCACGCTAAAGGATAACACTGCCCAAGATGCAGAATCCTTTACAATTGCACTCTATGAGCACCTACAAGGATGCATGGATCATGCCATCCCTAGCAAAACCAAGACTCACTCCCCTAAGAGAAGGAAACCAGTCTGGTGGACCCCTGCCATAAACAGGTTATACAACAAAAGGAGGAAACTAGTTCAGAAAAAAAGCAAATCCCAAGAAGGAAAGACATCCCTGATCAGTATCAGTAAGAAACTAAGGTCCTTCATAAAATCATCCAAGGCTAATTTCGAAAGAAAAATAGCCAAGGATTCGAAAGATAACCACAAAGCCTTCTTTAGCTATGTCAAGTGGCAACTCGCAGATATGCACTGAGATAGTGCAAAATAGCACAAATATACTGAACCTACTGATATTGCCAACATACTGGCAGATAGATTCAGTGCAAACTTCACCTCCCTCTCACCTTCAAAAGGGCCCACAACAATACCGGAAAAGTGTAGTGTCCCTGAAATCACAGAAGTACAGGTGAAAACAGCCCTTTCAAAAGCCAAAAATACAGCATCAATGGGGCCAGATGGTGTCCCAGGCTGCGTCTTGCACAAACTACAGAATGAACTAACCCCCCACCTAAACACGCTGTTCATCCTCAGCATCTCCACAAGCTACATGCCCATAGAATGGTGCACAGCAATGGTTATTCTGCTCCACAAAGGAGGGGCCACAACTGACCCCTGTAACTATTGCCCCATAAGCCTGACTAGCTTGGTCTGCAAGGCTATGGAGCGCATCATCATGGAACACATTAACAAAGACATTGGGAACCTCCAAACACTTGACCCGACCCAGTTCGTCTTTCTTAAGGGCAGATCATGCCTACTAAACCTGGTTGACTTCTTCGAGACAGTTACCAAGGCCATAGACGAGAGAAAGGTGGTTCACACAGCCTACCTTGATCTCGCCAAGGCGTTCGACACCATTCCTCACTTGGGTATTATAGAAAAACTCACCAGCCTGAACATAAACCCCTACGTCACAAGATGGGTTTCCAACTGGCTTACAGACAGAAATCACACGGTAAGAATAGCGAGCACCAGGTCTAAACCAGTCACAAGTGGTGTCCCGCAAGGCTCAGTTCTGAGACCCCTACTGTTCAGCATATATTTCTCAGAAGTACAGGCAAACACAGGAGAACTATGGCTAACCAAGTTCGCCAATGACTGCAAACTGGGAGCCATAATTGACTCTCCGGCTGACACGGACATCCTCCAAAAAGGCCTTACTGAGACAGACACCTGGTGTCAAAGTCATGGCCTCAAGCTAAATGCCAAAAAATGCATAGTCATCCTGTTTGGGAAAAACAAAACACCCACGAATTACCACATAGGCGGCAGCCCCCTTAATACAGAAGAGGTAATAAGAGATTTGGGGACCCAGGTAGATAGTAATCTCTCCTTTGACAATCATATTGCCAAAGTAGTTAGGAAATCTTTCTATGTGGCCCATCTAATTACTAAGGGATTCACATCTAGAAATAAAGAGGTTATAGTGCCCCTCTACTCATCACTCATCAGACCCATCATAGAGTACAATGCCCCATTTGGGATGTACCTCAAAAGACACTTCCAACAGCTTGAAAGACCACAAAAGCACCTCACCAAGAGGATTACTGGCCTAAAACATATGTCCTATGCAGCCCGACTGAAAAAACTCCGGCTGTACTCAATGACATATCGCTTACTCAGAGGTGATCTCTGCCTGACTTACAAAGCCATGTCCAACTCAGAATTGATGGACATGCTCCACCTAAAGAAATCCAAGCCACTGCGAGCCACACTCTCTAGCGAGTTAAACCTTGCCACAACAATAAATAGAACATGCTGGAGGGATAGATTCCTGTCACAGAGACTCCCCATGCTTTGGAACAAAATTCCTAACTTCGTTAGACAGAGCCCCTCACTAACACTCTTCAAGAGAAGCCTTGATGAGTGGATGGGTAACAGAAAATACACCCCTGGGATCACTTCATTGGCTCTGCTTGACAGAGGCTCAGTTAATTAATCAATGGGGCGGCGAAAGCCAACACACTCTGGCTAGGCTTATAAATGCCCTCGGACAGATAGCCTAGTACCTACCTATGAACCTATGAAGCTAAAAGTAAAATTTACTACATTAATTTTGGATCAGCTAATGTATTGTGTGATTTTTTTTTTTTTTATTCTAAATGAGGAGAAATGCAAAGTTACCACAGTCTGACAAAGACCAGAAAGAGTAAAGCTGCTCAATGTGGTAGAAGTTGGAGGCTGTTAACTTTGAACAATACAGACTACAAAATATTTATGAATATATTACAAAGGATATTACGCAATATATTCATTTCAATTATGGATAAATTTATTTATGTAATATAAGATAGGAATAATAAAGAAGTTATGTTAACATTAAAGGGAGTGGTACAGAGTATCTTGAGAGAAAAAAATACATGGAAAAGACACATTAAAGAGTAAATATTGAAAACATGTAATACACAATAAAATTCAACAGGTTATAAAACATGTCTATTTGAATGCATTAATAAAGTGTTAATTAATGGACGGCTAGGGAAGGTGATATGGATTAAAAGAGAGATCAAATAGGTTGTTCACTGAGTGGAGTTTTTTCAATGATAATGAATGTGGCTATTCAAAAAAAAAAAAAAAAATCAAATTTAGGAGGAAAATAAGGTGTAGGACGTTTAGAGATAATGTTGAGATACCCAAGTGTATGATGTATGCAGGTGATTAACTAATTGTATCAAAAAGTAAGAGGTGGATTAGAAAAGTGATTTATTTATTTATTCATTTGACATTTGTTTACTGGGATAGTCCAACTGGGCAGGTGCCCGTTTTCAGCATAAATTAACAACTATTGTACATAAAAATAGTTAAAAAGAACACATATAGTACATAAAAATAGTTAAAAGGAGCACATATAGTACATAAAAATAATTAAAAGGAACACATATAGTACATCAAAATAGTTAAAAGGAACATCTATAGTACATAAAAATAGTACTAGTAGCAAAGGATTTGCATACAGTGGTTGGTATGAGATCTGATTAGACTATTGTTAGATTTACTTTCTCTAGGTAGATATAACATTTATTGTGTAGAAATAAACATTGTCTAAGGTATTGTTGAGGAGCTAAGATAGTTGATTATTTGCTGCATGGAAACAAGGGGAAAAATTAGGATGAGTGTAAGTATAGCAGGTAGAAAGTCCAAAGACAGAAAGAAGGCTAGAGCTAGGAAGGAAACACTGGATGAGATAAGTTAGGTTTACATCAGGTAGAGAGAATAAAAATCTATAGTGGGGGCAATAGAGTTGAAATGTGATGAAGGTAAAGGTATTGGAAAATACTATAGCTGAGGTTATATTAAGAATAAATAAAGAGGAGTAAATGTTTTGATGTTACAGTTAAAACATCATTTTTCCCTAAAAATTAAATAAGTATGTTAGAATTCAAATTTGAAAAAAAGAGGACATTGGGCATATTAATACCACTATTTTTCATCTAAAAATGCACATTAGGTATTTTTATTTTATTTTATTTATTTGACATTTATTTACCTGGAAGGTCCAACTGGGTGACTACCCATTTTCAGCGGAAACCTGGGGAAATAAGCTCCAAAGACAATAATAAAAAAATGACATTAGTTACATAGATTACATTAATATATTACATGGCAATGTAGGACATTTCATATGTACCAGGAAACAATCATTTTTATATACACAGTCAGTACAAACAATATCACAGAACCACAAACATTTTTACATGCATTAAACTATCCTACTTAATAGGTACATACAGTGTATTTTAATAGGAGACTATTTCTGTAAAACAGGTGGAACTTACAATGATACAGGCAAAATTCTTTAGTTATTTAGTAATGTCAGCGATATCATAAAGGTGATCCTATTTTATGGAGCTTGCTGACAGGACAGAGAGAGGAGAAGAAAGAATTAGGGAAGAGGTAAAATCGGTAGTGGAAGCTAAGTGTTAAAGAGTAAAGTACAGGGTAGGCATGATGAGGAAACACAAGGAGAAGCAGGGTTATGAGAAAGTAAAGGGGAGAGGAGAGTGAGGACAGAAGTGGGTGGGTTAGTTTAATCAGAAGGAAATAAAGTGGGCAGTTAAGGATTGGATGAAGAGTGAGTGAAGAATGGTTAAGGCACAATAGAGTGAGATAGAAGACAGAGAATGAATTAAGTATCTGTAGGAGGGAAATGGAATGAGTAGAATTCTGGTTTGCTGTAAGGGGAGTGGGGGAGAGAAGATTAGGGTGGTAAAAAGTATAGCAGAGTTCTATATGATGGTCAGTAAGGGAAGAAGATGCTAGGTGTGAGGAGCTAGATTTAGCCAGGACTAGAGCATGAACAAAGCCAGGTACTGATCAGGTGACTTTTAAGTATTTTGTTGTAATTTGCAGGGTTAGCTTTAGTTATGATAGCCAGTGGTTTTGTTGAATTTGGATATTTGCAATAGAGATTTATTTGAGGAATGGAGGGCCACTCATTGGTATATGGTTGGACTAGGTTTTGGAGGGCAAGGCATTTATGGGGTTGGTGTGCCAGACTGTGGGCAGTGATAAGCTGGGTATAGGTTAGGGAGTGGGGTAATTCTAACCAGTTGAGTTGATGGAGAGTGAAGTAGTAATGGGTTCCGTGTGGGGAATTTGTTGCAAATTTGGCTATTTTGTTGTAGCAAGCTTCTAGTTTTGCTAGGTCTGTTTTCTTTAAGTTGGTAAAAATTGGAGAGGCGTAGACCAGGGAGAGAGTAGATGGGTTCTAGCAATTGATTGTCTTGTAGTGTTTGTCAGGTATGGTTTGATTCAAAATAGTGTTCCTAGTTTTATGTGCATCTTTTTAATAATCTGAGCTAGATATTTTTTAAATTTCACATTATTGTCTATTAAAACACCTAGCAGTTTCACTTCGGATACTATGGCAATAATGGTATTGTTGTAGGAATGGATTTAAAATAAGGACAAATGATCTAGGGGGTTGTTTTGACTGAAGAGAGTTAGTTTTATTTTGTTTGGGCTGAGAATCAGTTGTGAGTTTAATAGTCAGGATTTCACAGCTGAGAATGATAATTGTGTCATTTCTACAAGTTTTGAAAAGGTGGGTGCAGCGTAGAAAATGGTAGAGTCATCTGCGTACAGGACAGCAGAGGTGAGGTGAATGGCGGTATGAAGTTTATTGGTAAAGATAATAAAGAGAAGAGGGCCTAAAATTGATCCTGTGGGGACTCCCATAGTGAAAGGCAAGAGAGAAGAGAGATCTTGGTGCCATTTGACAGCTTGTTGTTGACCAGTAAGGTAGTTATGGAATCCTGAAAGAGATGACAGACTAAGTTTTAAAGTGCATTGAGGAGTTTCTGGTGGGAGATGGTGTCAAAAGCTTTGAATAGGTTCAGGAAGATGGAAGATACTAGTTTACCTCCATTATAATGTTGGTTGATTGTAGTTGTAGTACTCAGAAGGGCAGTTGTGGTACTGTGATTGTTGCAAAAACCATGTTGTGTGTTTGTTAGGAGGTTATTAGCTAAGTGGTACTTCATGAGTTGGTTGTGAATACAGTTTTATAGTAGTTTGGCTAGTGGAGATAAAATTGTAATTGGTCTGTAGCTGGAGAGTCCAGTAGAGTTCCTTCCTTTATGTACTGGGATGATGATATTTTCCAATTTTTTGGAATATAATGCTCTGAGATGGAGATATTAACCAGAACAGAGATAGGGTAGGAGATGGTATTAGCTGCTAATTTAAGATATTCTGCAGGCAAGCTGTCAGCTGCCAGGGTTGTATGGTTAAGCTTGCTGTGCAAATTTTTAATGGTATTGGTTTAGATGGGCTTGAAGGAGAAAGCATCAGTGGTTTCATCGGATGGTATTAGGATAGTTAGAGGAGCGTTGTTGTTGTTCTTAGTAAGAGATTGTATAGAGTTAGTAAAGTATGCATTGAATTGTGTAGCTATGCTGTCTATATTGCTTAGTATTGTTGGGGTAGATGTTGTAGGCTGGCCAAGCTAGAGAAGTTTTTTTTATAGAGGACCAGAATTTTTGTAGGTTATTTTGGTGTTTCTATTGGATTTTGTTATAGTATTTTTTTTGTCATGTTTGATCTGAGTTTTGGCTTTGTTTCTCAATTGTTGGTAGTACTCTAGGTTGACTTGAGTTTTATTAGACTGCCATTTTGCCCAAGCTTTATCTCTAAGTTTAAGTACTCGTTTAGTTTCTCTTGTTAGCCATGGAGCATAATTTGATTTTACCCTTATGGTTCTGCATGGTGCCATTTTATTTAATATATTTAGGAAAGTAGTATTAAAGTTATCTACGGCAGAATCTCAGGGTAGTGTTTTAAGTGGGGACCAGTTACAGAGTTACAAGATGGAAATGAAAGTATGAGTGCTGAAATCGTTTTTGTTACAGATTTTTCGATAGGTATCTAGTTAGGTGAAAACATTAAGTAGGTAGGCTGGCAGGTATTCACTGATGCTGACACTGAGTAATAAGTGTATAATGGCTTATTTGTTAAGATCCAGTCCTGAATTGACTCATTTGGCAAATTTGTATATTTTAATTGCAGATTGTATTACTTGGGTGAAAACTGTACAGATTAATAAAAATTGAGGAGGGTTCTGAGTTACAAGAGAACCAGTCGGTGTTAAAGTTACCCATTATGATGGCTTGCTGAGGAGATGTTAAGGGTGTCCAATGGAGAAAATCCTCTATTATAGAGAGGTTATTGCCAGGAGGAATACAAGTTCCTATAATGGTTAGGTATTTATTTGGGTTTATTTCTAGTTTGCTAAATAATATCTCAGCACTGTTGGATTTTGAAGCTTTTGGTTCTAGAAGTTATAATTTGAGATTATTTTTATAAATGACGGCTATTCCACCTCCGCATGTATTTATTCTATCAAGTTTGTGTATGTTATAACCTGGTTGTAGACATTCATTATTGTTTATTCCTGGTTTTAGCCAGGTTTCTATTAGTACTGTGATATCTGGGGAGTAATGTAAGACACTTGCATGGAATTTATGTATCTTATTAATTATGCTCCTTAGATTCATGTTAAGGAGTAATAGGTCAAATCCTTTAAGGGAGTATTTATTACATTATGCTGCTGGCAAATGTGGGAGTTCTGAATTTCTTGTTTATCAGTTTTTGGGCCAGGATTTGGATTAATGTTACCTCTAAGTTTGAGATATTTTAGTAGGTGTGAGTTTGGCAATTATATTACTAGTTTTTCATACTTATGTAAAGTTTGAGATCTGGAGTATTTGTGAACACATCTGTATGTAAAGCGATCTATAGAGATAGTAGTATAGAGATTTGGCACTATCTCAGTCTTTGTGGGTTTTATGGAATATGGGTAAGGGAGTGAAACTGTAGGTGAGGAGAAAGTGGTGGCAAGCTGACTGTGATAAGTTGTTAGGTGAGAGGTTAGAGTGAGGAGTATGTGAATGAATAACATTTTTAGATGCTTGGGTTGGTAGGAAGGTTCCAATGATTTAAAAGGGGAGGGAGCCAGTGGTTATGTAAGTGAGGTTAAGAGTTCTATTTATTAAAAAGAGATGTGGGGTGAGGTGTGATAACTAGTAACAGGTTAATTGGTTATCAGGAGGTACAAAGTGGGGTAATTCATGTGGTATGTGACCGAAATGGTATTAGGTTGGATAACTGTGGGTGGGGATTATGTGGTAGTAGGGTTTGATTGGCTACTAGTAATTGGAGGGTGTGGATAGTGTCAGACAAATGTAGATGCATTGGAGTGGGAGGAGATTGGGGGTAGGGTAGAGGAGATGATTGACGGGAAACAGTGTACCACTCAACCTCTTAAAACAACAAATCTAGACAAAGTCATAAATAATGGGGGGATAAAGGCACAAAAATAGGGACACTTTTAAAGTATTGATCTTACAAACTTAGAAAATTGGTAGAATAACAGATTTTGCACTAGCATGAATTTTCTGAAGGGTATGAAGTCTGAAACTCAAACATCTGTCATTATTTTCTGACTTCAAATCTCAATGATTTGCCAGTGATTTGCCAGAAAACCACACTTTTTATGAGAAACAGACCAAAAATGTGAGGCAAAAATCTGGACATTCTGCAAAACTTTGTACAGCTGAGAGGTATGCCGAATGGAACAGGCTGGACCCAAGCGCACCTGCCTTTGTACTGCAAAAAAAACAATCTGTAAGTAATGGCAGCTTAACCAAGTGTTTTTCTTTTGTGTACCCGCGATGGTGGTGCTGAGGTAGCATCACCTTACAGTAAGATGCTGTCCGGTTCGATTCTCAGCTAGAGCGTCTTCTACGTGGAGACATGCGTGAATGGGCGTACCTTCGTTGAGGGTTGTACATCAGGGCTGGTAACTCAGCATGTAAAAATCAACTACCAATCATTAGCAGACCGGAGTTCCGCTGTGGTGACCCCTAACTGGGAAAAGCCGAAAGACACAACAAAAAAAAAGTCAAAAACAACATGTAGGAGATATATTAAAGGAAACGGTATTCTAATTTACTAAGCATAGAATGCATGTGGTATATGTTAAATAAGTAGTGAGCTGAATAGCAATACAATTAAAATAGCAGGAGTTAAGGTAAGGAGGGATGGAACTAGTTTTATGAACTAAAGCAGTGTTTAATAAAAGTATATAAGATTTCTATAAATGAGAAATATTGTTGGGGACTAAGTATATTTAAGTAAAAGTGCAAAGGTCAGGAGAGCTGATAAGATTGTTGGGATTACAGGTGGTGGATACTATAGAACAAGTCGAGGATTATGGCCAAATGATAATAATTGGAAAAGCCATTTTATGGAACAAAAAAAATAAGGGGCAGAAAAACAAATGGAGAGAGAATGGAGGACAGATATTCTTCATGATGTGCAAGGGAGCCATTTATAGGTGACAAACATAATGCTGTTAGCTAAGCATAAAACATATATCAGAAATCTATGGGAACCTGTAGAACCGCAGAATACACAGTTGTAAAGTTTTCTCTATGTTGTTGTAATGGACAGGTATGGAGCACAAGTTGCTTGAGTGAATTCTTTAATGTTTAAATAAGTAGTTGGTTGGAGGATACATGGCTTATACACCATAAAGTGGCACAATTTTTAATAAAAGAGCAATTAAAAAACATAAATAGCATTCGCACATCACTGGAGACATGTACGGGATGTCCAAGTTAATCAGGAAGGAAAAAAGATGGTGCAGAACGCCAATAAAAAGTTTTATATTTAAAAATGTGTTACTTGTAATATAGAATGGGTGATTTGTTTATCTGTTTCCATATGTGCTGCATTCTATGTAAGGGAACCTCAGGACAAATACTGTCTCTATATCTTAATGATATATTTGATGTTTTGTGCTTTAATAAGTCATACAACAATATCCAGGAATTATTTTTACATTCATGCTAATTGATAAGGTTGTTTTTGCCTTACCTAATAAATGGGATAACAAAAAATCATTTGACAAAAAAAGTGGATATTAAATGTGGGGCTGTGCACAGAATGGTCATGAATAAATCATTCTGAAAGTTAAATAGTATATATTATTTCCTATAAAGTAAACTCACTGGTGATCGTAAACTGTTTCTCTGTATAAATATATCCCTCTTATATGTATGTGATGAACATGCTAAAAGCGGATTCTTGTCCTGTGTATAATGTCTGACTTGTTTTTGCTTAATCTCTTTTATGAATAATCTTGTATTGTTTACAATCTCCAATATGGAGCTTTTCTCCCTGGGCTTCCCCTGAAAAGGCATTTCATGATAATCCCAGTCTGACTATCCCAGTAAACAAAGACAACATTAATTAATTCATTAAATTAATTAAGTAAATAGTATATGTGTGTGTCTATATATATATATATATATATATATATATATATATATATATACATATATATATATATACATATATATAGTTACCCATTATGCATATAGTGTATTATTATAAAATGTGTGCACTAAATAGGTGTCAGGATATAGTTTTTAAAAAATATGTTGGTGTATATATATATATATATATCTATATATATATATATATATATATATATAGATATATATATATAAAAAATGTGTGTGTATATATACATACACACACACACACACACACACACACACACACACACACACACACACACACACACACACACACACACACACAGTGAGGTTAATATGTTACTCTTGGAGAATATGAGCTTTCTTTCACTACCTATATTTAAGCAGTAGGTGTCAGTATATGCATTCAAAATAAATTTCTGTTATGAACTTGTGATTAAGTCCCAATTATTTTATGATTAGACATGTTAAAGCAATACATACATTGTTAGGAATATTTTGAATTAATTTGATATATATTTTTATAATTCGAATTCCATGATTTATATTGTCTTGATACTGTTAATTTACTGCCTTCTGGGCTTTAAATTGTGATGTAATTAATTGTTCTGTATTCACTGAAGAAGTTTCCCTAACTGGAGGAAAATCTGCTTTTCATTTTTCCTGGTGGTGGTTCATTAGTAAAAAAGTCTAGGTTTGACTCCTATATTGTTGCTATGTTTTGGATTTTTGGATTTTTAGATGTGCACCATATTTTATGGCAGTTATGTGCACTGTTTGTTTGCGTGCATCCACACACACACACAGATCCTTGTAGTGATGTCCAATAGTTTTCTGGCCTTAGGCAGTAAGATGTCTCCCACCCTTAAGAAGAACATTAAACCACAGGGAAAACTGAAACTTCTTTAGCATTGAACTTGCTGGCTGATACCAGAAACTGTAGTCAGTCTCAGTTGAGACTTCAAAGTAATCAAGCACTTATACCAATAGTTTATTGAAAAATAAAAGATGTAAAATAGATGAGTTATTTTACTTCATCAGATCTAACTCCAGACTACAGACATGCACTACATATATGCTTTGACATATATTTGCTTTAACACATAGCTCATTGTCAATTCACTTGAGCTGGATCATAATTGTATACTGTAGGCTGTTTTGCCAAGCTAAGGTAGGTTGGGTCTCATCTTTCATCCCTCTTCCACAGATCTACTGACTTTGGTAGCTAATAGGCTATAACCCTTAAGTATTAAACTGTTATAATCATAGTTGCAGTTAGTCAAGACCATGCCAAAAACTGTCTGGCTGTCCCAGTGGCTAGGTACACCTATATTGTATCCTTTATGTCATGTAATGTGCCATCCTTTCTATGAAAGAATAAATGTAACTGCTGTCAATGGTGCAACAGGTAGCACATTCATGTTTGGAGCAGAAAGCTATAGGTTCTAGTCCCAAACCAGACAGATCAATTACTGACATTACAGTGCATAATAAGGAGAGTGCTGCACTCCTGAGTGTGCCATCCTTTGGATAAGATGTTAAACCATAAAAATATTATTTACAAAACGTATATATTTATAGACACACACACACATATATATATATATATATATATATATATATATATATATATATATATACATTTTTATTTCATTCATAATTTTTCTTATAGCTTCCTCATTGTTATTTTTCCATAACTGAACTTTACTCCTCCTTCTACAACCATAATCTGATTTTTTCTATAATATATCTACCAAAATCCATTTCCCATTAAATAAAATTTCATTCAGTCTTTTTTTTTCAAATAACCTATATTATATAAAATAAATTCTTACATACCCATCTCATCATATTCTTTATTATTCTTATAATATCCATACATAGTCACACATATCAATATTAATGTCATTAATAGTATTAAAAATGTATTCACACAACTTTTTACAGTTTTAGCACTCTTTTACATTTCATAAAAAACATGCTCTGCTGTCTCTTCCTCCTCACAAAATAAACACACTCTTTCAAATTTCTTTTTATATGGCATATTCCCCTTTACTGGTAACTTGTTTATTACCAGTCTCTGTAGGAAATCCTGACATTCTACTATCTTGATACATCACATTTTACTTACTTTAATTGATTTAATCACATTTTCTGGTAAAAACTTCCATTGATTTACATACTAGTATTGTTTTATCACATTATTATATCACATCCTTCTGTCTTTCTCCATATCATCGATTTTTATTTTCCATTTTTTTTTACTGTTTTTAATTTCTTTATTTTTATTTTTCTTATTCTCATTATCTCCTGGAAATGTTTGTACTTATATTTAATCATTTCACTATTAATTTCTCATTCTCTTCCTTTATCCAGTTTAATACTCTATACAAGTTTAAAGAAGCAGACTAAACAACTGGATTAAGTAACCCCAATCCACCTTCATGTTCACTCCTATACAACACGCCTTTTTCACTGTGTTTATTCTTGAACCCCATATGAAAGAAAACAGTTGCACAATTTCCTTTTCATATTCTACTGAGATCATAGTAGCATTTGACATAGATGGTATTTTTCCCATTAATTCTAAATTCACCATTATTTATTTATTTATTTACTGGCATTTGATTACTGGGAAAGTCCGACTGGGTAGAAGCTCATTTTCAGTGTAGGCCTGGGGAGAAAAGCTCCAGATAAACCTTTTTTTATGAATGCTAAGCTATATATCCTCTAAAATAGGCGTATTTCTTTAGTTTATTTTATCAAACCCACCCGCTGTATCATAATTATATAATTTTTCCCAAATGTTATTCTTGGCAAAGACACTTCATTCATTGAAAAATATACAACCCCAATTTTCACCATGTCACCCAAACCCTTAGTATTATCTTTATTCAGATTCATTCCCATTTCTTTTAAACATCCATTCAGACACACCAACACTTCCCTCATCCGTATTTTGTTCCTAGCAAATACAACTATATCATCTGTGTATGTCAAAATTACCAGTATCAGCACTTCCTTTTGTCTCACATAACTAGCATCTTTCATTTTATAAGCTACTTCCCTCACTACCATATTTATCCCCAATGCAAACAATATTCCACTCGTTGGACATCCTTGTCTTATACTACACTTCATGCATATTTCTTTACTCAGCCACCCTTTCATTAATATTCTCACTCTGTTTTTCTGATATGCTAATATATACACTGTCCTAATTTTATTATCTATTCCATATTTTTCCATAACATCCTACAAAGCATCATGTTCTACGGTATCGAATACCTTGCTAATACCACCCACCATAAGTTTCACATCCTCTCTTTTACTTATAATGTCAACCCAATTTCTCTCACAACCAATAGCAATTCTTGACATCCCTTCCCTTTTATACCATATATACTGTCTTTCATAATATTCCTTGTCCTTCCTTTAATCCTCTGTGGTGGTACAGTGGTTAGCATTGCCGCCTCACAGCAAGAGGTTGTCCGGTTCGATCCTCGACTGGGGTGCCTTCTGTGTAGAGTCTGCATGTCCTCAGTGTGGTGGCATGGGTTTGCTCCGGTTTCCTCCCACATCCCAAAAGACATGCTGTAGGTGGATTGGACACTCCAAATTGGCCCTAGGTGTGTGTGCCTTCTGTGGAAGGTTGGGCGCCATGCTGGCAACTTGACACCATAAAACTCCACCGCCAATCATGAGTGGACAGGTGATCTGCTGTGGCGACCCCTAACCAGGACTGCTGTGGTGACCCCTAACTGGGAAAAGCCGAAAGAAGAATATTATTCCCATAAAAATGTTATAATCTGTGTGATGGGCCTTCAGTTTTTTTATTTCATTCTTCTCATTTTTCTTCTGTATACATTTTAATATCCCAGTACATAACTCTTCATTAACAAACCCTTCCTTCAACCATTCATTCAGTAAATTTGTAAAATACTCTGTTTGCCAATCCATTAATCTCGTCTACATTCCATGCCCACTATCATCTGGGACTGATACTGAACCAGCATTTACTTTCCTAAGTACTTCACCCAGTTCACTAATAGTCCTTTATTTTCCAAATTCTGCCTTAACTCATTCTGGAAACATCTTTACTTTCCAGTCTCTCTTATTTTTCATCCTTATACATATTTTCTGCATGCTATACTACAGTACTCATAATTTGCTATGTTTTTTTTACCTATCCTTTTACAGTTTTCATTTATCTCATTATACCAACATCCACTTTACTATTTTACCAAAATATGCAGATACCCCTTCCTTCTCCCTTATAAATAATATCTCTGCCAAAACAAGAATGCCTTAATTTTTCTCAGCTTTTTTATATATTTCTTTTTCTATATTATATCAGAATACTCTCTTCTATTACACTAAATTCTGTAATACATTTCTATAATTTTTCTCATACCTCACTTTCTCTTCCTTTCTTACAGGATTCTGTCACTAAAAAGAAAAAAAAAAAACTTGTCACATATCTTTTTAAGTTCAATCTACTACTCAGACCAGTTTTTATAGCTGCTCTTTATGGTTATATGATCATTCCATAACTGCAATACTTCCATTTTCCAGTTTCATTCTATAATGTCTTATTTATTCTTTTTATTCCCATTCCTATTTTAATATACTCCCTTTCTTACATCACCCCATCCTTATTGCTAAATGGTCTGAAAAACCCATCACAAGTGTATCACCATCTGCTACCAGAAAGCCTTCTAATAATACAAAACAATTAATTTCAGATCCAAAAACTTTTTTTTTCATTCAGTTAATTTACCACATTTTATTACTTCCTGTATAGGTTCATAGGCTGGTACTAGGCTATTGGCCCTAGGGCTTATACAAGCCTAGCCATAACAATTCCCTGGCTATTTCTTCCCACACTACTCACTTCCCTGGACCCCTGTCTAGCAGGGCAACTGACATGATCCCTGGGGTAGGTGAATTTCCTATCTCCCATCCAATCATCAAGGTTCCTTTTGAAGAGGGCCAAAGAGGTGCTCTGCTTGACATGTATGGGCAGTCTATTCCAGAGTCTGGGGAGTCTCTGGGTCAGGAACCTATCCCTCCAGCATGTTTTGTTCATTGTGATGACAAGGTTTAGATCCCCAGAGCGTGTGTTTCTGAGGGCTTGGGATTTCTTTAAGTGTAGCATGTCCAACAGCTCTGGGTTTGACATGGCCTTGTATGTTAAGCAGAGATCGCCTCTGAGTAGACAATATGCAACAGAGCATAGGTGGAGTTTTTTTAGACGGTCAGCATTGGGCATCTGCTTTAGGCATGTGATTCTTTTAGTGAGGTATTTCTGCGGCCTTTCCAGTTGTTGCAGATGTCTTGAGAGGTACATACCAAATGGGGCGTTGTATTCTATAATGGGTCTAATGAGGGATAAGTACAGTGGGACAATGACCTCTTTTTCTGGATGAAAAGCCCTTAGTGATGAGGTGTGCCACGTAGAAGGATTTCCTGACTATTGTGGCAATGTGGTTATCGAAGGTGAGACCACTGTCCACCTGTGTCCCTAAGTCTCTTATCACACTTTCAGTGTTTAGTGTACTGCCACCTATGTGGTAATTCATGGGTACATGTTTTTTTCTAAAATGGGATAACTATACATTTCTTGGCATTGAGCTTGAGCTCATGGCTCTGGCACCAAGCATCTGTTTCTGTAAGGCCCTTTTGTAGAATATCCGCGTCATTTGGGGATTCAATAATGGCTCCCAGTTTGCAGTCATCTCCAAACTTTGTTAGCCAGAGTCCCTTAGTGTTGACCTGTACTTCAGAGAAGTAGATGCCAAAGAAGACCGGTCCCAGGACTGAATCCTGAGATACTCCACTTGTCACTTGTCTGGAGCTGGATTTGGAGTTGGCTACTTTTACAGTGTGGGTTCAGTCAGTAAACCATTTGGCAACCCATCAAGTGATGTAGGGATTAATGCCCATCTTAGTATGTTTATCTATGATTCTAGACTGGGGGATGGTGTCAAAGGCCTTGGCCAGGTCCAGATAGGCAGCATGGACCATTTTACCCTTGTCCATGGCTCTGGAGACTGATTTGATGAAGTCAATCAGGTTCAGAAGACAAGATCGGCCCTTCACAAATCCAAACTGGGTGGGTTCCAGTGTTTGAAGGTTGCCAATGTCTTTGTTTATAAGTTCCATGATAATATGTTCCATTGCCTTGCAGATCAGGCTCATCAGACTGATGGGGCAGTAGTTCCCAAGATCCAAGGTGGATCCCCCCTTGTGGAGTGGGATAACTACACCTGTGCGCCACTCAGTGGGCATGAAACCTGAGGTGAGGTTATGATTAAACATGACGCTTAGGTGAGGTGCCAGTTCATTTTGTAGTTCATGTAGTACACAGCCTGGGATGTCGTCTGGTCCCAAGGAGGCTGTATTCTTAACTTTGGTTATATTTTACATCTTTCTGTATTCTTTTTACGTCTTCCCCTTAAACAGAATTAAAGTCTCCTGCAATCATAATTTTCATGTTAAGCACACATGGCTTATAACATTTGATGACTCAGATTCTCTCTTTCCTTACTTGTTATATTTGCATATAATGCTATAATTCTGCAAGCATGTCCTTTCCACATCACATCCCACAACAGATAACCTTTACATCCTTACCAATGTCGCATCTAGTACTTTCACTGTTTTTTACACAACCCAGCCATTCCAAAACAACTTTCACTTCAAGTCCCATATTATATTTTAATCCACAAATTTTCTGTTTGCATTCTTTCTTCACTTGTCAAGTATCTTACATCCTCTAACAGAATTAAATCCACATCACATTTAGCACACCATTCCAGTATACCTACCCTTCTTATGTTATTAATAATAGGTTTATAGGTGTGTACTAAGCTAATGGCCCTGAAGCCTTTACAAGCCTAACCTTGAAGATTATCCTGGCATCGTGCCACCCCACTTTAGTTCCCGGTGCCTCTGTCGAGTAGAGCCACTGGAGTGATCCCTGGGTTGAATTTTCTATTTCCCATCCACTCATGAAGATTTCTTTGAAGAGGGCCAATAAGGTGCTCTGTTTGACATGTATAGGAAGTCGATTCCATAGCATGGGCAGTCTCTGGGTTATAAACCTGTCCCTCCAGCACATTCTGTTGATTGTGGTAATGAGGTTGAGGTCTTTGAAGTGTGTAGTGTGGAGGGATTGGGGTTTCTTTAGATGTAGCATTTCTAACAGAGCTGGGTCAGACATGGCTTTGTAAGTCAACCAGAGATCATCTCTAAGTAGGTGATATGAGACAGAGAATAGTTGGAGTTTTTTGAACCTGTCCATATAGGGCAAGTGTTTAATGCCTAGGATCCTCTTTGTGAGGTACTTCTGCGGCCTCTCCAGTTGTTGCAGGTGTCTAGTGAGGTACATGCCAAATGGGGCATTGTACTCAATGACTGGCCTAATGAGGGAAGAGTAGAGGGAGACAATGACCTCTTTCTTCCTGGATTCAAAATCCTTAGTAATGAGATGTGCCGCATAGAAGGACTTTCTGACCACAGTGGCAATGTGGTGGTCAAAAGAGAGGTTGCTGTCAACCTGTGTTCCCAGATCTCTTACAATGCCTTCTGTGTTCAGTGGACTACCACCACTGATGTGGTAATTCATGGGAACCGGGTTTTTCCCAGAGGGATGACGACACATTTTTTTGGCATTGAGCTTAAGGCCATGGTTCTGACACTAGTTGTTGGTCTCAGTGAGGCCTTTCTGTAGGATGTCAACATCACTTGGAGAGTTAGTAATAGATCCCAACTTGCAATCATCGATGAACTTTGTCAGCCAGACTCCGTTTGTGTTGGCCTGGACTTCAGAGAAGTAGATACCAAACAGGAGAGGACCCAGGACTGAACCCTATGGGACTCCACTCATGACTGGTCTGCAGTCTGACTTGGAGTCAGCTACTTTCACACTGTGAGTTGTATCTGTGAGCCAGTTTGCAACCCACCTAGTGATATAGGGGTTGATGCCTAGTTTAGTGCATTTTTCTATGATTCCTGAGTGGGGAATGGTATCAAAGGCCTTGGCCAGATCAAGGTAGGCTGTATGAACCACCTTGCCTTCATGCACAGCTCTGGTGACTGACTCAGAGAAGTTGACCAAGCTGAGCAGGCATGATCTACCCTTCACAAAACCAAACTGTGTAGGATCCAGAGTTTGGAGATTCCCTATGTTCATGCTTATTAGGTCTATGATGATGCATTCCATAGCTTTGCATATCAGACTCATCAGGCTAATGGGAGGATAGTTCCCAGGGTCTGTAGTTGTTCCTCCTTTGTGGAGGGGGATGACTGTAGCAGTGTGCCATTCAGTAGGGGCAAAACCGGAGGTGAGGTTGTGATTGAACAGGGCACCCAGATGAAGTGCCAGTTCACTTTGTAGTTCATGTAGAACACAGCCAGGGATATTGTCAGGTCCCATTGAAGCTGTATTCTTGGCCTTAGACAGTGCTGTTTTAACCTGTGCAGAAGTAATACTGGGTGCCTGGTAATCTACTGGTATTGTGATTGATCCTGTGGGGGGAGGGGTAAAGTTGGCACTGAATCTGTCGGCCAGTATATTGGCAATATCTGTTGGCTCGGTATAGAGGGTACCATTGCACAGTAGCTCAGAGCAAATCTGGGTATTGCTGTGGAGATTCTTTACATAACTATAAAAGGCCTTGTGGTTGTCTTTACTATCTGCTGCAATTCTGTTTTCATAGCTAGCTTTAGAGGATTTAATGAGGGATCTCAATTTTTTGTTGAGGCTGATAAGGGAGTTTTTCCAGTCTTTCCGTCACCTTATACTGCATCAGTTTCCTCCTTCTGTTGTAGAGTTTGTTAATGGCAGGGGACCACCAGATTGGCTTCCTTTTTTTGGAGGAGCATATCTTGGTTCTATTGGGTATGGCAAGATCCATGCATTTGTGTCCATGTTCGTACAGTGCATTGGTGTATGATTTGGCGGTCATGCAGCTATTCTCTGTTTGCATGGGTGCCATGAAGTTAGCCACCTCTGTTTTTGGGAGCCCAAAGTTAGCTTTGGAGAAGTTTTTCATGGTGGTTACCTTTGCAGGGGTGGAAGGAATGTGGATTTCCAAGGTGATTAGTTTGTGGTCAGATCTAACCAAGGGGGTGTTGACTACTGGTGTAGGGCAACGGTTGCCTATGTTAGTAATGACCAGGTCAAGGATGTTGCTACCTCTAGTGGGGGTGAGAACGAGCCGGTCCAGGGCATTGGAATTAATGAATTCCAGGGAACGTTGGGCAAGTGTATTGGTACATGAGTAGTTTTCCCAGTTAATGGAGGGGTTATTGAAGTCGCCCAGTATGAAAGTATTAGGTTGGACCCTAATATTCTCCAGGGTGCTTAGGAACATAGAGTGTGAGTCTTGGGACATGGTTGGGGACCTATAGCAGGCTACGACCTGAATCACTGTCTTACCCAATCTTAGCTGCACCTGAAGTATCTCTGATGCATTATGTTGGGCCACCAGTCTGGAGATGTGTGCATTATTTATGAATATGGAAACACCGCCGTCTTTGGAGCTTCGGTCCAAGTTCTGGGGCCGAAAGATGTGGAATGAGTTATAGTCTGGTAGTGTAGGGGTGCTTTCTTCTGCCTTGAACCAGGTCTCTGTTACAGCGCAAATGTTGATGTTCTCCATTTTAAGGAGTGCTTCGAGTGAGTGCATTTTGAGATTTAGACTTCTAGCGTTGAGCAGCATGACCTGAGATTGCATTTGTTTGTAGCTGTTATGGTGGTAATTCAGTCTTTGTAACACTGCCTAAAAAGACACTATAGGGGTGGAAAGAGCCTTGGCCAGTATTCAGAAGCCCAGGGGTGACAGATGCAGGCCATCTCTGGCAAAGCATCGAGGTCTGTCAGTCATGTCATCCCAGGCAGACAGATACTGGATCCCTTTAGAATGACATCAGAAACTTAGACAATTGTTGAAATCAAT
Source organism: Protopterus annectens (assembly GCF_019279795.1). Classification (NCBI taxonomy): domain Eukaryota; kingdom Metazoa; phylum Chordata; order Ceratodontiformes; family Protopteridae; genus Protopterus; species Protopterus annectens. The sequence continues at coordinate 1,492,256,022 of NC_056733.1, read as the reverse complement.
CATTTTCTGCTTGTACTGTGGTATCATTCTGGGTGATGGTAGGCTGCTGCTCAGGACTAGGGTCATACCCGCCTGGGCTACATAATCCAAGAGCTCCTCAATGTCTCTTTTCATGTAGTCCAGGGAGGTACATCTCAGGTCATTCACACTCACATGTACCTGTTGTTGAGGGACCTGAATGCAATTGTTATATGGCAGATCCTGGCTTCTGACAGGCAGTTCACTGTTACTTTCTCCTTATTCAACCTAGTGAGTGGGACATCAGTGTGCCTCACTATCGAGTCACCTATAACTAGTGTGTTGGGTATGCTGTTTTGCCTTAGGGGCTTTGATTGAGTGGCACACTGTTTAGGAGTGTTCTGTGTCTCATGTTTAGTGTTGTGTTGTGGTGGTCAAGTGCATTACTGCATTGGAGGTCTCTGCTGTTTGAGTAGATTTTTATTGAGATCCTCCATGAAGGTGGGTGTGTGGTTTGTGTTTTTATGTGAAGGCAGTGCTGGTGTGTGTTGGAAGGCTATGTGATCCATGTGGTGCAGTGCAAGTGTTGACCTTCTCTTCTTGACCAGCTATTCTGGTCTTGGCTGGAGAGTGTGTAGCTTCCAATTTGGATATATAAGTGCATCTCTCACAAGTCTGAGTGTTGGGAGGTAAGAGGGTTGTCGGTGTACATGAGGCAGTTGCTACATTGCCTCAGGATGCCCACGTTCACCATGTTAATAGGAGAAAGCACAGGGAACTGACCTTTAGACATGCCTGGAGGGGTGGGCACTAATAATAAGTACTGGAGCTGTTTTCTTGTAGAATATTTAGTGCTGGTAGCACTTTTGAGTGCTACAATAATTGATACAAGAAGTCTGGTAAAGTGCTAGACTAATAAGCTAGGAAAAGTGCAGGAGGGGAGAGAACTAGCAGATCTAAGAGAAATTTTGAAGAGCAGACTTTGGAACCACTCAGAAGCTTACAAATAGTCCTGGATACAGCATATCTGTATCTGGACTAGACTAGTTACAGGAAAGGTGGGAAACAAGAGCAAACGTGGGCTTTTAAACCAGAAAGTTGAAAGAGATGGTAAAACTGTCCAAACAGCTAATACACTACAATTTCTGGGCCAGAAACCACTCCTCTTGTGGTAGATAGGCTACCTAGTGCTTATCACTCCCACTGATAAGATAGAGGGCTTCCCTTCAACACAGAAAGGCTTGGGGGGCTCAGAAGCTTACATACAGTCCTGGATACAGTAAATCTGTATCTGGACTAGACTAGTTACAGGAAAGTCGGGAAAAGCGCAAATGCAGGCTTTTAGACCAGAAAGTTGAAAGAGATGGAAAAAACTTCCCAAACTGCCAATAAACTGCAATTTCTGGGCCAGAAACAACTCCTCTTGTGGTAGATGGGCTACCTAGTGTTTACCATGCCCAGTGATAAGCTAGAAGGCTTCCCTTCAACACAGAAAGGCTTGGTGGGCTCAAAAGCTTACAAACAGTCCTGGATACAGCAAATCTGTATGTGTGGACTACACTAGTTACAGGAAAGATGGGAAAAAAGTGCAAATGCAGGCTTTTAAACCAGAAAATTGAAAGAGTCAGGACCATGGCCTCAAGCTTAATGCCAAAAAGTGCATTGTCATCCCCTTTGGTAAAAACTCTGTACCCATGAACTACTACATAGACAGCGGTCTACTTAACACTGAATGTGTGATAAGAGACCTTGGGACCCAGGTGGACAGTAGTCTGTATTTTGATAGTCACATAGGTTCATAGGTTCATAGGTAGGTACTAGGCTATCTGCCTGTGGGCATTTATAAGCCTAGCCAGAGTGTGTCGGCTTTCGCCGCCCCATTGATTAATTAACTGATCCTCTGTCAAGCAGAGCCAATGAAGTGATCCCAGGGGTGTATTTTCTGTTACCCATCCACTCGTCAAGGATTCTCTTGAGGAGTGTTCGTGAGGGGCTCTGCCTGATGTAATTTGGAATTTTGTTCCAAAGCATGGGGAGTCTCTGTGACAGAAATCTATCCCTCCAGCATGTTCTATTTATTGTTGTGGCGAGGTTTAGCTCATTAGAGTGCATGGCTCACAGTGCCTTGGATTTCTTTAGGTGGAGCATGTCCATCAATTCTGAGTTGGACATGACTTTGTAAGTCAGGCAGAGATCACCTCTGAGTAAGCGATATGCCACTGAGTACAGCTGGAGTTTTTTCAGTCGGGCTGCATAGAACATATAATCAACAAAGAAGCACCAGGTCCTCAACGAAGGTGCAAACAGTTTATTGGGATAAACACAGTAATCACCACAGCAACCACAATACGCAGTGAATAACACATCAACGTTTCGTCAAACCTTCTTCAGAAAATACATTTACACATATTTACCCACAAGTCTAGTACTTAAATACACTTAATAAAATTCAAATCAACCAATAGTCAGATAGAATTAATTAACCAAATAATTCATAATTAAAACACATTGAAGAAGTGCAAAATCAGGTTTAAAAAAACTATGTACATGTAATAATTGTAAAATGAAATTAATTATACAGAAAAATGAACTCAGACATACTGTGAAAATTAAAAACATTATTAAAATATAACTTAAATAAGATGTATTTAATATATTTTAAAAATTCATTCAGACCTAATCTGAAATAAATAACACAATACTATACTCTACTGGTAAAAGGTGGTATTACACCACAATTCTTAATAATAATTTATATATATGTTTGAATAAAATAGTCAATAAATAGTGTTAAAATTATTATAATTTAGCTGCTCTTAGTTTCAGGACAGGTGCTAAAGAAACCATGTCATTAATTCCTGGGTGTTTGTTGGATTCTAAAACTATTTGCCAATACAATTCTCTGTATTCTAGTAATGTTTCCCACATTCCTCCTCTTGGATCAATAGGGACCACTTCCAACACAAAAAATTCAAAACTAGATTAATTACAAATTAAAGTATGTTTATACAGAGAATTGTTGACACACGATGTTCTAATATCGTATAAATGTTCATAAATCCTTTGTTTAATTCTCCTTTCACTTTTTCCAACATAAAACGCCTCACATTTCTTACACAAAGCGACATAAATAATCCCTTTTGTGTTACAATTAACAAATGATTTCAATGTCACTGTTTTCTTTCTGGCATATAAGTAGCAACTATCACCTGTTTTAAGGTATGTGCAGTACCTACAGGCTCCACATTTAAAAACCCCTGTTTTTTTCTTACTTTTTTCTGTCACACCACTAATACCCCTCTCTAGAATTCCTTTAATATTATTGCCCTTCTTGTAGATGAATTTGATCTCATTTTCAAAAATGTGACTGAGATCTGACACTTTGGCAAAATTTTTCCACTCTCTTTCAAAGGTTTTTTTAACTATACTAGATTGTCCATCATAAGTAATAATGAGACCTGATACAAATCCTTCATCCAAAGTGTCATCTGGCAGTAATACTGTTTCCACCATCTCCTGTTTGCCCAATATTGGTGCAAATCTGGTTTTTGTCCCGTCACATACTTCATAAAGTATCTCATCAAACAATTCCTTTGGATAACCTCTATTCATAAACATATTTCTCAAACAATCACATTCATTAGTAAAAGTTGCATCGTCTGAAGTCATCCTGCAAATTCTAACCAATTGCCCTTTCAAAACACTTTTTTTCTGGTGGAAAGGGTGGGAACTACATAAATGCAAGTATGTATTTGAGAATGTCTCTTTTCTATGTACCCTCGAAACAAAATTGTCATTAGTCTTAACAATGTTGACATCTAGATAATCAACTTGCCGTGTATCAAATTTCTTTGTAAATTTAAGGAAATGAGTTGTCCCATTTATGTAATCAACAAATGTGTCAAAGTCGTCCTTAGTGCCCTTCCATAAAAAGTGTATTTAAGTACTAGACTTGTGGGTAAATATGTGTAAATGTATTTTCTGAAGAAGGTTTGACGAAACGTTGATGTGTTATTCACTGCGTATTGTGGTTGCTGTGGTGATTACTGTGTTTAGCCCAATAAACTGTTTGCACCTTCGTTGAGGACCTGGTGCTTCTTTGTTGATTATCAGTACTTTTTGCACCTTCCACTTTTTGGTTCTTTGCATAGGACATATGTTTGAGACCACTAATCCTCTTGGCGAGGTACTTTTGTGGTCTTTCCAGCTGTTGTAAGTGTTTTGTGAGGTACATCCCAAATGGGGCATTGTACTCTATGATGGGTCTAATGAGTGATGAGTAGAGGGGCACTATAACCTCTTTATTTCTAGATGTGAACCCTTTAGTAATTAGATGGGCCACATAGAAGGATTTCCTAACTACTCTGGCAATATGATTGTCAAAGAAGAGATTACTATCTACTTGAGTCCCTAGATCTCTTATTACCTCTTCTGTATTAAGGGGGTGCCACCTATGTGGTAATTCGTGGGTGTTTTGTTTTTCCCAAATGGGATGACTATGCATTTTTTTGGCATTTAGCTTGAGGCCATGACTTTGACACCAGGTGTCCATCTCAGTAAGGCCCTTTTAGAGGATGCCCGTGTCAGCCAGAGAGTCAGTTATGGCTCCCAGTTTGCAGTCATTGGCGAACTTGGTTAGCCATAGTCATCCTGTGTTTGCCTATACTTCTGAGAAGTATATGCCGAACAGTAGGGGTCCCAGGACTGAGCCTTGCAGGACACCACTTCTGACTGATTTAGAGTCGGACCTGGAGCCCGCTATTCTTACCATGTGAGTTCTGTCTGTAAGCCAGTTGGCAACCCATCTCATGACATAGGGGTTTATGTTCAGGTTGGTGAGTTTTTCTGTAATACCCGAATGGGAAATGGTGTTGAAAGCCTTGGCGAGGTCAAAGTAGGCTGTGTGAACCACCTTTCCCTCATCTATGGCCTTGGTGACTGTCTCTAAGACATCAACCAGGTCTAGTAGGCATGATCTGGAACGGCGGGAAACAGGCACAAGTGCAGCTTTCAAACCAGAAAGTTGAAAGAGATGGAGAAAAACTACTCAAACAGCCAATAGCTACAATTTCTGGGCCAGGGAACACTCCTCTTATGGTAGATAGGCTACCTGATGCTAACCACTCCCACTGATAAGCTAGAAGGCTTCCCTCCAACACGGAAAGGCTTGGGGGGCTCAGAAGCTTACAAAGAGTCCTGGATACTTCAAATCTGTACCTTGACTAGACTAGTAACAGGAAAAGCAGGAAGCAAGTGCAAACACAGGCTTTTAAATCAGAAGGTTGAAAGAGATAGAAAAGTTTCCCAAACGGCCAATAAAACTATAATTTCTGGGCCAGAAAGCACTCCTCCTGTGGTAAATAGGTTACCTAGTGCTTACCACTCCCACTGATAAGCTAGAAGGCTTCTCTCCAATACAGAAGGGCTTGGGGGACTCAGATGATTGCAAACAGTCTTGGATACAGCAAATCTGTACCTGGATTACACTAGTTATAGGAAAGGTGCGGACCAAACGCAAAACGGGCTTTTAACCAGAAAGTAGAAAGAGATGGAAAACTGCCCAAATGGCCAATGAACTACAATTTCAGGGCCAAAACCCACTCTTCCCATAGTAGATAGGCTACCTAGTGCTTACCACTCTCACTGATAAGCTAGAAGGCTTCCTTCCAACACAGAAAGGCTTGGGGGGCTCAAAAACTTACCAACAGTCATGGATACAGCAAGTCTGTATCTGGACTTGACTAGTTACAAGAAAGGCAGGAAGCAAGCTTAGAATTTTTTTTTTTTTTTTGCCACAGTAATCAGGAAGTCCTTCTATGTGGCACAAGTCATCATAAAAGGGTTCTCATCCAGGAAAAAAGAGGTCATTGTTCCCCTCTACTTGACACTCATTAGACCCATTATAGAGTACAATGCCCCTTTTGGAATGTACCTCACAAGACATCTGCAGCAGTTGGAAAGGCCACAGAAGTACTTCACACAGGGGATTACTGGCCTCAAACAGATGCCCTACACTGACCGTCTCAAAAAACTCTAGCTTTACTTCATCGCATATCACCTGCTCCGAGGTGATCTCTGCCTGACATATAAAGCTATGTCAAACCCAGAGCTGTTGGACATGCTACACCTACAGAAATCCCAATCCCTCCAAGCTACATGCTCTAGGGACCCAAACCTTGTCACCACAATAAACTGGACATGCTGGAGGGATAGATTCCTGTCCCAGGGACTTCCCATACTCTGGAACAGGCTACCCATCTATGTCAAGCAAAGTTCTTCATTAGCACTCTTCAAGAAAAATCTTGATGAGTGGATGGGAAATAGGAAATACACCCCGTGTATCACTCTGTGTCTCTGCTCGACAGTGGCATAGGAAAATAACTTTCTTGGGTGGCATAAGCCAGGGAACCTTGTTGGCTAGGATTACGTAGGCGCTCGGGCCGGTAGCCTAGTACCTACGAAGATAGAAAAACTGCCCAAATGGCTAATAAGTTACAATTTCTGGGCCAGAAACCACTCTTGTGGTAGATAGGCTACCTAGTACTTACCACTCCAACTAATAAGTAAAAAGGCTTGGGGGGCTCAGAAGCTTACAAACAGTCCTGGATACAGCAAATCTGTATCTGGACCTGGCTAGTTATAGGAAAGGCAGGAAACAAGCTTAGATTTTTTTTCTGTTCACATTTACTGAAAGTACTCTTAAATTGTTGCTTTTCCTTCTTTTTAAGTTGAGGGGAAATATTTTTAAATTTTCAATTTTGTGTTTTTCTTCCTTGCCCTATTGACTATTTTTTTCCCTGTATTTATGTACAAATATTCCTTGATCCTCAGAAGTAGATTTTTCACTGGCTGAACTTCAAATGAATCATTAGTGTCGATCCCTTCTCCTGACCTCTCTTTCTGTATGCAATCTCTCTCTTCTTTTTTCCCCTTCATATTTTTTTCTTTTTCTACAGTTTCTCCGCCTAGTTCATTCTCTCCCCAGCATCTTTTTCTCCTTCTCCATGTATGTTTTCTTCCTTTTCCCCTTCCTCTTCATTATTTACTGTTTGCTTTTGACAGTCCATCCAAAAGTGTCCCTTTTTTGCACAGCCTGCATTCAGCCACATACCCTCTTGCTGTATGTCCTTTCCCCCCACACTGGTAATATTGTATCTTGTCACAATCATTAATTAAATGGGAAAAGTCCCCCACAAAAAAACATGATTTAGTCTGGCCAGCATACCTTTATGTTCCTTTATGATCAGCCACAAAAATAACACTTGGCAAGTGTATCACCATGTTTTTTTCACATTTCAAAAACTGCTTCCAACCTCTACCTTCCATTCCATAAGTTTGTATAATCTCCAATTTTCAGAATGTTAGTAACAGCTTCACACACACCCTGCATGTATTTATTAACATTCTCATCTTCTAGTTCATCAGTTCTGAAATGCAAAGTAACATTTTTTTAACATTTAAGTTAATACCAAAAAAAAAATAAATAAATAATTGTTCCAGAAATTTCATCAGTCTCTCCGTTTCAAACGTTAAGTCACAAGTCTCTATTCCTATATATGTATAAAATACCACATTTTTTTTAGCTTTAAAACTCAGAGCAGTTACCAAATTGTCCCATACAAAATATCTGTTAAAGTCCATTTTGTTGTTATTAGCACTGTTAGTCTTCTCAACTTTTTTAAAAACATTTTTATTTATAGTTTGTTGCCATCCTGCTTTTTTGCCATCTGTCACTGCTGCATATGTTTTAATTATTGCATTATTGGCAGCCACAATGCCAGACTCCTCCTCAGTTTGTTCTGCTTTCCTCTTTTAGTTTCTGTTGCTGCTGTATAAGTTTTAACTGTTACATTCAATCCTGCCACATTACCTGGGTCCTTCTCCAAATTACCATCCTCAGTACTTCTGAAAAAGTTACCTGCCATCTCACCCTGTGAAACATCAGAACTTTATCTTCAACAGAACATCATCTACAAACCCTCCTGATACCAGGTCTGTTATCTGCACTCCTCCGATGGACTTGCTTACTTCATTTTCCATTGATACATCTAAATGCTGCTCATTTGTATTATCCACCACACAGGAATCTTTATATGCATTCTGATACTCCATATCAAATTTTTTTTTTCAAATTCTCATTTTCCACTTTTAAACTCTCCAAAGGTTTTTTTCTCCTCCTCCATGGTGCTGCTTCCCTTTCACCTCTTCCTTGCTGTTGTAGGAGCCATCTTGCACCATCTAGCAGTTCCAAAAAATAGGGGAAGTTTCCCCAATACCTTGGCCAAATCTCCTCCTACCAGTATAAATACAACGGAAGTTCTCCCCTGCAAAGAGGCTGCCAGCTTAGAAGGACTAACCTGGTCAACAAATGATAAATAAAAGAAAATAAATAAAACTATCTACTGATATATCAATTAGAAGTGTGTACCAAGAGCTATACAAGGGCTCTGCATGTGCTAGGTCTAAGATAACTTATAGCATTTTACTACAATAAACTGAATGAGGTTAAATATGACTGACTCTTATTTCAAAATTCTTCATCTAATGACAAAATATGTTAAAACAGGTATGTCATAAGAAGTAGGCAGCAATGTATATATGTCATAAATCATAGTTAATGTTTTGAAGACAAATGGCTTCAGTATCACGATAGTCACATGGAAGATGCCACAGCTGTAATTTCTATCATGCAGCTAGGTGTTGTTTCCACTACGTGAATCAGTGAGACTTCAGTAAGTGCATGTTGTATCACTTCCTGTTGCATTATGTCTTTGCAGAGTTGTCTAAAGGAAGTGGAAACAATCTGACTATATGGATTGTCGACTCAATGTTAGTATACTGAAGCCTCATGACCACTAATTATAAACAATACCTTAATCTGCCTATAACTGAGGTAAATACTGATTAAATGATAAACTGTTATTATAGTACTAAGAAGAATTAGGTATGATACAAATACAGGTTCACTGCCAATATTCATCCATACTGAAACTGTACAGATGTTGCAGACTGTAAAACTAACACAAGCCCAACTTGTGGTAGGAGGGTAAACGCATATGTGAAACATTTGTTGAGAAGATACTTGATCTAGGTGTCTGAAGCTAGAGCTAAATTATAGTAAGTGGTGAATCTATTCAGCAAAGGCCCCATAACCTCAGGGCCCACAACCTGAGCCTGGGGAGGTTCATTACAAAAACTTAGAGATAAAAGTCTGGTTGGGTGACTATGTTGATATAAATGAAAAGGTATAATTTGGTCTTGAGTAAAAACATCGCTTTACAGCTGTTATTAAAACTATTGAAAATAAGTAAAATAAAAACTAAGGAGTCTAAAGTGCTTTCTCCTATCAACTAATAATTAGACGGGGCTTTATTGGATCAATGAAAAATAGCACAATGACATTCAGTGCTTTCATATGGCTAGCTCCACTAAATAATAAACATGTGTACATGACAAATTTGATGTTGAGGCAAGCAGAAAACAAAGAAACAGATTTATCAACATTAAACAACAAGTTTGTGTAAAGCAGTAATAAATCCGTATGTACATTACTTAGGGCAAGTTTTAAAATGTATGCTTATTAGAAATACTAATACTGAAAAATGCATTGGAATTCAGACTGAGAAAATACTGTTTTAGAAGACAGTGTTACATATGGACTAACAAAACTTCTAAACCTGCGATGTTAACTTACCTAATATTTTCACCCCGGTCCTGTCAGTCAACCTACCTGAATATAATACCAGTTAAAAATAGACTATCGATGCAATGAAGGACTATGAAGAAAAATGTAACTGTTAAAAGCTAATAAATAAAGTCAAATCAAGGTGGAATAGACCATGAACCAACCGCTTCTGTAAAAACACTTCTTTTAATTCTGACAAACGATCCAGCCAATAACGGCCCACAGAACGAAATCAAATAAACGTTGAGCGCGCTTTCCCTTTGTTAAATACAGAACAAACATTGTTAAAACATGCACTGCTTATATACTCTGTTGACAAATTAATACATTGAATAATTGTAATGTTAAAGTTACATTACACCAAAAACTCGTACTCATAGTATATCTATTCTAATACATACTAGTATTCTATTATTTTAAAACAATTAATATTAAAATATAAATATAAATATATTTATCAGCTTAATGAATCTGATCAACCTCACAATCTAACTTAACTACCTAATATTCTGAACATAACTGCTATTAAAAGCCCTAACCTTTAAACTGTTAAAAGCTACTATGGTCCATTTTGAAAGTTCAAGTACAGATATGATGGAGCAGTTTGTGTTCGATCCTGGGTGCCAGTAAGCCTTTAGGCAAATCTACCACTCTAGTTCCTTTTTCACAAGTATAGCTCCTGTCTTGCCATCAAGTGGGACAGTTGTTACTTTCTCCACTACACAGAATACATATTTCTCAAAGTTTCTGCAGCTTAGAGCATGTCTGACTAGTGGGTGTTACAGACATTTAATTGGTGGTAAGTGTTTAGTGACTTTTATCTATATGACATTGATAGTCTTGCATGTGTAAAATGATCTACATGCTGTGCAGCTGGCTCTCTAAACTACAAACTTGTTTTTAGAGTCATCTCCCTTTTCTGACATAGAACATAAAGTCACAGCTTCTGCATCCTGGAGTCATGCATGGAAGGGTGACATTATTTGGGTCTATGGTGGGCAAAGCATGTCTTTCTACGCAGCACCTAATAATTTGCCCTTTATGACATATGAATGTTGGGTCAACTGTCCAATTTAATGGACTGGTTTCTGCAGATGATGTTCCAGTTTTCATAGTTGCTATGTATATTTCCTGGGAGTCCTTTGAGAATGTGAAACTTGCTTCTTTTGTGTTTCTATTTGTTGGCTTCATTTTGTGATTTTATTGGATTTGCTAGTTCTCTTTGTGGTGAAGTAAGTAGAGTAGGGTGGTTGTCAAAGGACTCAAAATTAAGAATAAATTCTGTTGTTGACATTATTGTCTGTATCATATTTTCTTCATTGTATTTTATTGTTTTTTTTTTTCTATGGCAGGGCTAGCCACCCGATAGTATGAACATTGATTCTAGATTATGGTAACTGTTGGTATGATACCCCAACCACAAAACTGAGAAAAAGGGGGTTATGGATGGATGAATTACATTTTTTTTTCATCACAGTATCTTTTTTTTTTTATCTCTGTTCATTGTATTTCTGTCATGTCTTCAGTGGTGATGTTGTTCAACAAAGTTGAAAAAAATCAACCTGGAAAGCTCAGCTAAATCCATAACAGTTAGGGACTATTCTAAAGCAAACTACAGCCTATTATGCAACTGTTTATCAAAATTCACATCTCCCTCAAACCCACCACAGCTACTTATGCAGAATCATTTACAGAAACCTTGTGCAGACATGTAGATGACTGCATTGAGGCTACTGTACCTACTAGAAGTAAGCCCAAATCTAACACCAAAAACAAACCCCACTGGTAGAATCCTTACCTTAACAGGATATATAACAACAGAAAAAAGTCTATGCCAAAATCTGAAAAAGCAGTTCTCGTAGAGACAAGATTACTCTGATTCAACTAAACAAGAAACTAAGAGGTCTAATAAAGTTTAACAAGGTAGTTATGAGGTCAGAAAAGCCTCCTAGGCTAAGTACAATCATAAGGCCTTCTTCGGCTATGCCAGGAACCTTAAAAGTAACATTCAGCAGTGTGCAGAATTGGTGGTAAATGGCACAGTCTTCACTGACCAGGGTAGGGCGACTTAGCAAATCTACTGGCTGATTTATAGGTTCATAGGTTCATATCTGTTTACTAGGCTAACAACTACAAGGGGCTTTTTAAGCCTGGCTGAGCATCCCAAATCTCTGGCAAGTTCTGGTACCCTTGATAAGTGTAAGCAGGGGCTTGTGAGATGAAAGATTTACAAGCATGGGATGATAGCTGATAAATGTAGCTTCAACTTCACCCCCCAACACTACACCTTGTGAAATCTCTTCTAACATATCTCTGCAACTGGGAGACGGTCCTGGTGGTGCTCACTAAGGCCAAAAACACTGCTTCATTGGACCCTGACAATATAACTACAGGCTCAAAACAGGTTTTGAACATGGTGAATTGAGGGTCACAACAGTTATCCCTCTTCATAAGGGTGGACCATCAACTGACCCTGTGAACTACAGGACCACCAGTCTGACAAGTCTGATATGCAAAACCATCTAATGAATTATTATGGAAATGATCAACAAGGGCATTGACAATCTAACAATGGACCCATCCCAATTTTGCTTTGTTCAGGGAAGGTCTTGCCTACTCAACCTGATATACTTCTTCAAAAGGGTTACCAAGGCTATGGATGAGGGGGAAAACAGTGCATACCCCCTAATTTGACCTGGCCAATGCATTCAGTACAATACCTCATTTAGGTATTGTTGAAAACTCTCACAACTAGGCATAAATCCCTACATAACTTGCTGGATTGCTGCCTTTCTCACAGATAGGATCCATGAAGTTAGGATCAGTGAGACCACCTCCACCAGGAGACCAGTCACTAGTGAGGTATCCCAGGTCCTGTGTTGGGCTCACTCTTGTATGACATGTACTTCTCAGAATTTAAGGCTAATTTTCAAGCTCTTGCTCACCAGGTTCAGAGATGACTGTAAACTGGGAGCTATCATAGATTCTTCCATGACACCAACATCTTACAAGAAGGTCTGGATCCTAGATTTGATCCCATGCATTCAGCACATCAGGCAATGAGCACCCTTCAGCACTCATCATTTCCATAGCAGGTAAGGGTTTTATGGGATCGGGTTGCTAGCCCGATGCCCAACCCTCCTCAGAGGGTGCACCACACACTCGCATGCACAGTCACACCTAGGGAGAATTTAGTGCATCCAATCCAACTACTGCATGTCTTTGGAATGTGGGAAGAAACTGCAGCCGGAGGAAACCCACACAAACACAAGGAGGAGATGCAGACTCCACACAGAAGGCACACCAGCCATGAATTGAACTGGAGAACCTCTTCCTGTGAGACAACTGCGCTAACCACTACACCAATGTGCCATCCACAAGAGGGTCTAACACAAACATATGAATGGTGCCAAAGCCACAGATTAAAACTCAGTGCAAAGAAATGGATTACAGTGCCCTTGGGAAATCATCTACCCAAGCTAATTTCTCCATTGATAAAACATCCATAAGAGATGACTCAATAATTAGGGATCTGGGAACATACATAGGCAGTAATCTGGCCTTCAACCAACATATCCAGGATATGAAGAAAATCATTCTATGTCATCCAGCTCATAAGCAAGGGTATGGCATCCAGGCCCAAGGAAGTTATAGTGCCACTGACTGCACTTAGCCCTTGTCATGCTCATCATTGAGTACAATGCCCCCACTGGCATGCACCTAACCATGCACTTGCAGCAGCTGGAACGCCCTAGGATCTAACTCTGTACACAGTTTCCTACAAGTTACTGAGAGACAATCTATGCCTGGCATATAAGGCATCCTCATATCTAACTCCGATGAATTCCTTGCACATCTGCAAACAAACAGCACCAGAAACACTAGATTCAAGGACCTGAACTTTGCATGCAACATAAATAGAATACACTAGAAAGACCAATATGTGTCTCATAGGATTTCAGCCCTATGGAAGTAGAGTCCATCCTTGACCCTATTCAAATGAAACCCTGATCATTAAATGGGAAGTCTGGTCTAGTCCCTATGTCTCTGATGGAAAAATGTCTATAGTAAGTAAATTAGTCCCCAAATAACATATCTCCCCACATAACCCTTAGCTACCTCCTTACTAACATACCCACCATATAGACATCCAAGGGACTCAGGGACAAAATGGTGCTAGCTTGTATGGCTAGACTTGTAAACACTGTGGTGGTCACTAGGATAATATAAACCTATGAACCAAAGGACTTAATGGTTTTGCAGACTGGTAAGGAAGATCCAAATATTACAGACTGTTCTGCTACACGGGTAGAAGTTAGTAGGAATGCAGACAAAGAAGGAAACTAAATAAAAAATACTAAATGGCACGGTACTGGAAACATAAAGCATGAAATCAGAAAAGTTATTATGGGAACAGTATATGGTAATACATTATTTTGACAATAATCCATGACTTGTTGTGGGTAGCATAGGATCTATCCATAGCTGGCATGGTTTGGGTGAAGCCCAACTATTTTTGAATGCTAATGTTCTCTTATTGTATAATTATATATAACTATATATTATGTTGGGCTGATTGATAAGTGTTATATAAAGGGCTGATTGATAAGTGTTATATAAACAAAAGTGTGAGGCTGTGTATTGTCAAATGGGGAAAAAGATACATGGAAAAGAAAATAGAAAACTACAATATAATGTTAAACAAATATGAACAAGCCTTAAATAAGGGTGAAGAATGTATATTAAATTAGCAAAAGAGATATACAAATCAAACCATGAAAATTAATATATAGGCAACATGTGTGGTATGAGGAGAAAAAGAAGTTTCACCATTTTTAGTAAGTTAGAGGTAATCCAAAAAGCGTGAGTCAGGTCTGGTATCCGACTTCTGCCTGGCTGGATTGGTGCAGTTAAAAATAGACAAACTGATGTACCAAAACAGTAATCCCAACAGTTTATTCAAAATAATTTGGTCAAGAGCTTTCTTCCAGGAAGCCTGGACTTCATCAGAACCAATTAAACATTTCAAAGACCCCCATTTAAGAAGTATAATACAGCCAATCAAAAACACTTAACCCATACATGTGATAACATTATAAAATGCCACAAATAAATTAATTAAGTTATACAAACAGTAAAAAATATATAAATATATTACATACATAACACAATTGTAATTCAAAGTGCTAAAGCTCTGAACTTTAAAAATGGCATGATGGAACTATATTCATTAATAACAGGGGTGTGAGTGGCATTTAATCTTATTTGCCATTTCATTTCAGCTCTTTCAAGTGTGTTGGTCCAATCACTTTTGAATAAACTGTTGGGATTACTGTTTTGGTACATCAATTTGTCTATTTTTAACTGCACCAATCCAGCCAGGTGGAAGAAGGGTTTGGTTTTCCTGGTTCTCTTTTTGCCTTTTTTACACTGTTGGTTTGTCCAGGCCTGGTATCCAACTTGTGACCCAGAGGGTAGCAGGACCAACAAAAAACAGAGAACAAAGGATTAGCCCAGATAAAATCACTTTATGTAGCAGATCAAGGACACTGTCTCTCTGATACCTTCCCTGTGGGAGGAATAAAGACACCTTGTTGAAGTTTCCAGTAGTTATTCAGTTAAGTAGGTAGATGGCAAAGTGTTCTCATTCTTGTTTCTAGTAAAATACTGAAATAAGAGGAAGGTAGGATGGAATGTATGAGTAATTTAGACGTGAATGTGGAAAAGGACGGAGAGGCAATCTATGCCTGGCTATGAGAAATGTAGGAAATTATTTAACAGTCATGCCTGTCAAAGGAAAAGAGAAGAGTAGAAGATAGAAAGCGTGACAATTATTGGAAGAGGATAATATTATTGTGGAAAAAGAAATTACAATGGGGTTAGATCGAGTTTTGAGTAAAGTCTCTAAAGGGATATCACCAGGACCAGACAGTATTTGTATGACTTCTATTAGAATTGATCAGTTGTTCAAAATAAAGTCCTTTTAGAAGGTTTGAAAGAATGGTTAAGGGAGTTAATAACAGAACCAAAAATATGCAAGGATATAATGAAGTTTATACAATACTGATTATTAAAAAAATCTTTAGTATTTTACAGGAAACGATGGGTAGAGTACAGAAATACAATATTTAATGAAGGGGTGGGAGGTTGGCATAATGGTTAAGGTGTTTACCTTACAGATACAAGGTGCAGAGTTTGATTCTCACATGGGGTAATTGGCTTGGCTTAAAATGGCCCACAAGGGCAGTTAGCCTAGTACTAATCTATGAACCTAAGAGGTACTTGGGATATCAAGGAGCATGAAATACATTCATGAGTGAAATTTAAGATAGAATTGATAGTAATTCAGGTAAATGAAGGTTACTGGTCTGTGATGTGGAGAAAACAAGCAATTCAGTAGCACATGAGGGAATGTAGGGAGTCTTTGAAAGTTATAACATTATTGATAAAACATACATATAGTAAAGAGCATGTTAATAATGCACAAAATGCTGTGATTATTAATGGATGAGTAGGAGGGAAAATTAAAATAATACATATAGCAAACAGCATGTATAATATTGCATGAAATGCCATGATTGTTAATGGATGGTTAGAAGGGAAAATTAAAATGGGGGGGGGGGGTGTTAAACAATGCTGCCTCTTGAGTAGAATTCTATTTGGATTAATTCTTAATGTGGTCATCGAGGAATGTAGGTTGCTTTTTTTTAGGAAGCAAGATGGGAATTGTTAGAAAGAATAAGATTGCTGGTGTTTATTTATTATGCAGATGGCTTAATCATAACAAGAAGCAATACATATTAGAGGAGACGAATATTTATAGCATTAGGTGGTGTGCCAATAGAGTTAGGATATAAATTAAATTAAAAAAAGTAAAGGTTATGGTTCTGTGGCTATTATAGGAGCTATTTGTTTGGAGGGGTAAAAACAAACTAAGCCTATTAGGAAGAAATTTGGTGCAAATAGTAGTGCTGAAACAATGGGAAGAATTCTTAAAAAAGTTTAAAAGAATTGTAAATATATGGAAATCATTCAAAATGCCCTTCTGGAAGAAAGTGTATTTATTACATTCAATGTTATTGGCTAATTTGAGGTATTTAGGAGGAATGCACCCTTTTCCAAATGAAAAAGACAAAATATTATTATAAAAGTTTCTTGAACATATTGGGGGTTCATGTTTAAACACTCCTTAAATTGTGAGTTATATTTTAAGGAAGAAAGAGGGTTAGGAACAATTTATATGATTTTACATTTGGTCTAATTAAACTTATATTGGGAAGATTTGGTGTGGAATATAGTTTGGGAAAAATATAGACGTGTATAGGAAATTTTAAAAAGCAGGAATAGAAAAGCAAAAGATGAAAATAAGACATTGTAAGAGTACATGGACAAAATAAAATTATAGAAACCTGGAAATGAAGACAGATTTCAGAGATTGCTATTTATCATAGCCAAGGGAGGGGTTCAGTGAATCAAAGAAGAAGTTGATCACAGAATGGCAAAATAAAGGTTTCAGGATGTACAGGGAATACATTTTTTGTTGTTGTTGTTAATATGGGAAACTACCAGTTAAAGTTAAATAAAATATCAGCAAGTTGAGGAAAGAATCTGCACAACATGTAAAGTTGAAGAAAACATGTAACAAACTCTAGTGACTTGTATAAGAGCCAGAACATTCTGAGGACAATATAACAATGAAGTCTTTCAAAACATGTGTTTACATAAATTATGTATCGGGAATATGATCCCGATAAAGCAGAATATAACAATAGAATTTTGTGTAATGCTATATGGATAATGGGGTTAAGCAGATGTAAGGGTGTTTTGTATAATAAACTATAGCATTGTTATTTAATTCAACCTTCAAGACTTCAATGAGACCTACAAGCTGTAGAAATAACACAAATAAAGGTAAAAGGCAAAATGATCCACTCCCAAGTATTTGTTTAGCGCATTTAAAGGTACATTACATCCGCAGTTTATAACATATACATTTTCCTATGTATTAATTCCATACTATCACACTACTAACTACACAAACCCATATTCACATATAATGTTAATGAAATACCTAAAATATCTGCTCTGTATTTGACTATTTTGAGACTGAAAGCTAAGTTTGCTATTTAGCTATAATTATGTTCATGGGGCATACACTTTATTAAAGTCTGAATTTGTTTATGTATAATACATGTTATAGGTAGCATGACAGCTAGATTTACACATGCATTTATTTTCATATGCAAAAAATTTACAGCACAGGTATGTATTTTAGGTATTTCATTAACATTATATGTGAATATGTGTTTGTGTAGTTAGTAGTGTGATGGTATGGAATGAATACATAGGAAAATGTATGTGTTATAAACTGCGGATGAAATGTACCTTTAAATGCTGGTTTCAAATTGAGGCAAGTTTTATCACATGATTTTTAGGGTATATTTAAATGAGTTGGCTACTATGATTCAAGTTTTTAAGCTTTTATTCTGAGGAAGTTTGTATTTTATAAACAAAAGTGCTAAATAAATACTTGGGAGTAGATCATTTTGCCTTTTGCCATACTTTGTGTTATTTCTACAGATTGTGATTTAATTCTGAGGAAATTAAGTAGGTGGTTATGACAAAATGATTGGGCAAGAGACAAGTGAAATGGAAAACTTAACTTTATTTGTTTCCTATTTTTTTTGTTACAGGATTAAATTTGCCAAGTAAGTGGAGCTATTTTTTATATTTTTCGTTCTTTGCTTTATTTTTTCATTATCTACATATGATGCTATGTGTATTTAATATAATTATATAATATCACTCCATTTCTCTAAAATATTATGTAAAATATGCAAGGTGGAGGAATCTACTGAACATGTTTTCTAGAATGTGATAGGATTAAACAAGTATGGGAAAGGTTTACAAATTAATATTAGTTTGGATATTTTCAAAACATAGATTTGGATATGTGTTGTTGAGTTTATGATTGAAATAAAAAAGAAGACAATATACGAACAATGTAATATTATCAAATGCTGTATTAATAATCTGGTATAGTAGATCTGAATAACTGAAGTATAATAAAATGTGAGACTGTGAAATTATTATGGGGAGAGTAAAGAAATGGCCGTGGAGCAATGGGTGGGGGATAAAGTCTGGAACCTTAAAATGTGTTTAAATAAATATGTATGTGAATTTGCTTATTCTTTTGACATTGAAAGTCATTTTGTTATATTTTGTTTTATGTAAAGTGAAACATTGAATATAAAAATCTGAATGCTGTATATAAATAAAAAGCCCTTATTCTTTTCAATAAACCAGGGAGTCTGTGAGGGTCTGACTGTGACAATAACTACTATGTAGACTTTGATCATCTGTTGCTGGTTTAATATGACTTTTAAAGGACCTTTTCTGGTTTTCTGCTGCTGTTTCTTCTAAACCTAAAAGACTTCAGTGTTTTTTATTGTCTTGAAAATTCTAAGTCCTGTCAATTTATGTTTGTTTGCATTTGCCCAAGTAATGATGAGACTGTTGATAAAGCAATTATATCTTAATATTTACCCAAAATTTATCATTTTGGAATAAAATGTTTTCCACTAATAAATTTGCAAAGGAAGGAGCAAATGATTTATCTACAGCTGCCCTTTTTACTTGAAGGTACAGTTGGTAAAAAAAGGTGGTGTTGTTGCATGCAGAAGCTGATATGTTTCAATACAAATGATTATTGCATAATGATCTTAAAACAGTGTAAAGTAAGCTCAACACCCAACTTAGGGGAATTCACAAGCATCACATTCAGTAATATAAATAGCTGTGATCACTGTGAATTGCTCATAGTCCTGAAATAATACAATCCACAAATAGAATCAAACTACTGATATGCTGTGGGCACAGGCCATCCCACGTATGTGAGTCACACACAAACACACTTCAATGTAATGCATACCAAGTATTGTACTCAGATACATACAAGCAGCCTAGGCTGCATGACTGAACTTCACGGGTTCAACAAAAAGGCTGAATGAGACATCTGCAGCATTAACAATAAAGAGAAATGTGGAGCAGAAGGTGCAACATCCTGTGACATTACAGTGCGAGTGCATTGTGCTATGACACTTTACATTTCCTTCATTCAGCATAGCACCTCTTAGCTTACAGTCCTGATGTACAAATAAGTAACAGGATCTTTATTGCAGGTATGATAGCACATTTGCATTCTAGGAAGATGAGTGACAGATGAAAGCAACAATCATAGATTAAGTTGACAAAAAACAGCAAAATAAAACCAAGCAAAATTTATTAAACATTTAAGAAGGAAGTTCAAAACAATGCATATCTAGATCATAAAAGTATGCACCCTAAAAAAAAACACAAAGAAAATATTGTGAAAGGACAACGTACGAGAGCTAACAGACTGACAGTAAAAGATCAAGATTTTTTGAATGAAAGTATCAGTTTATGTAATAAATTTGTAAGTAGAGGTTACCCCACCAGGTTAGCAACAGAAAAATTCACTAAGTGTATAATTTGAGAAAACAGGGAAATTGTGAGGCTATAAAACCCAAGGAGGTCAACTACAAGGTGTCTATGCAAATAAGTAACAGTGTCAATGAAAAAGCTATTAAAATATAACGACTAACAATTGGAAAATTTTAAAAAGTAGTCCAGAAGTAAACAAGGTTGCTGGGGAACACCCCATGTTTGTACAAAAGAGGGGCAAGAGCTTTAAGAATTATTTTCAAAGTTAAATATGCCCAAAGCAAAATGCACAATGCCATGTATGTTCAGATGTTATAAGTGTAACTTTTGTGATTATCTGTTCATTGGTATAGTAGAATATAGTATTAATGATTATAATATTAAAATTAAGGGATGCTTTACTTGCAAATCAAAATCTGTGGTATATTTAGTAGTTTGTAGGTCCTGCATGTCTTTTTATGTAGGTCGTACCACTAGAGAATTATATAAATGAATATATGAGCACAAGTATGCAGTTCAAGTGGGGGATGAAAAAAATGTACTTGGTAAACACTATAAGACTAATAAATGCAAAGCAGATTGCAAGTTAATGGTTTTGGATCAAATACAAGAGTTTGACAAACTGCTTAATGCTGAAGATGAATTGGGGTGGTGTGAATATCTGTGGCAGGTAAAATTAAGTGCTTGCTATCCACCAGGATTGAACAACAGGGATGTTTTTGTTGTTTATCTGAAGAGGAAAGGGTTAGAACATTAATATGCCCAAAATGGCATTTTCCATGTTACTATTTGTATATTTAAATGTGTTTTTAACATTACATTATTCAGTCTGAAAAAGTCTTGTATAAGGAGACGAAAGTGCTTACTGAACTGATGATGGTATTTTAATAATTTTTTTCTTGGTTTTATTTTGCTGTTTTTTGTGGCCTTGTCATACTTCAAGGACAGCTTTACTGTTATTGTTTGACATCACAGATTGTCTTTCAAGCAAACTTAAAACTAGAACTTATTCATCCTGACAACCCGAATAATAATAATGCTGAAATGCTATTTACCAAACCAGAAATCATTACAATAACCAATTATATTCTGCCAGGGAATAACTCCAACACAATTGAGGAAATGCTTCACTGGACTTCTTCAAGTTTTTCACAAGAAACAGTCATAATGGGTGACCTCAACACTGATTGGTTTTCTTACAACACCAAAATCCCACAAACTACATTAACCTACATGACTTTTCTCAGGATATTCAAACAACTAGAATTATTTCCAAAAGACAGTCTATACTAGATTGGATCCTCACCAACAAACCTTTCAATTTGGCTGCCTCCCCGATTGCATAAGTGATCATTTCCCCACCTACTTGCTCAGACATCATCTTAATCCCTTCAAACAATTCTGTTTTTATCTGATCCATAACAAAAAGAACTTCAACCCACAAACCTTTCTTTCACTTTAATAACTCTGTGATTGTTCACCTCTAAAAACTCTTCCCCTCAACATTGCTGTTTTCTACATTAATACCACCTTCCTTGACATTTTAAATAGTCTAGCCCTCAGCAGAACTGCTGGAATAAAATCACACTATGCACCATGGCTAACAAATGACACCAAAATATCATTAAAGCAATGGGACCATGCCTGGACGCTTTGGCATACTTATAAGAATCAAGTCAACCTAGATAAATACAAACAACTTAGAAACAAAGCCAAATCCCAAATTAAACTTGATAAAAAAAATTATTATTCTGTTACACAGCAGCAGCACTACAACAATCCCAAGAAATTCTGGTCCACCATAAATAAACTCCTTCACCCTGGGAAGACATCCACCCCACCTCCACAACCACTTCTAACACTGACAGCATTGCTACACAATTCAATACGTTCATCACAAATTCTATTTGCTCACTTGCCAACTCTTAACATGATACTCCTCCAACTATCTCAACTTTATCTAGTAACACCAACAACACCTTCTCCTTTAAACCTGTTCAAACTCTCACAATAAAAAAATTACTCCAAACTCAAACCCACTACCCTTGTTGCAGATAACCTGCCTACAGAATTCCTAAAAATAGCAGCAAATGTTATGGTCTATTCCATTGCTATTCTGATCAACCGCTCTATCAGAACACTTTGTCCCCTTAAACAGGAAAATATCTTATGTTATGCTCCTACACAAAAAGAGCAACTTTACCGAGCTCTCTAACTACAGGCCCATCACTATCTTACAACCTCTTTCCAAAATTCTAGAAAAATGTATCCACATGCAGCTTCTAAATTATCTACTAACTAATAATCTGTAATCTAACACTCAACATGGATTCTGCCCACACCACAGTACAACAACTGCCCTGACAAATTTCACTAATACCATTAACCAACACAGAAATAACAGGCAACTAGTCCCTTCTATCTTCTTAGTTCTATCCAAAACCTTCAACACTGTCTCCCACTAGAAACTACTTGATGAGCTTGCCACCCTTAAACTTAATCACTCTTACCTCATTTGGTTCCATAGTTACTTATCTGGGCAACAGCAAGCTGTCAAATGGCAACAAAAACTCTCCTCCCTACTACCTGTCAACTGGGAGTACCCCATGGTTCTATTCTAGATCCCCTACTTTTTAGCATATTTACTGACCAACTCCACTCATTTACTCCTCTTGCCTCCATCATACACTACGCAGATGACTCAGCACTTATCTACGATGCACCCTCGCTAAAAACAACTTGTATCCACAACTCAACAGTCCTTCTTACCTGTTGAATCATGGCTATCTGAATCTCAACTAATTCTGAACCCCTTCAAGACTAAACTAATGCTCTTTCATCCCACCAAATCAAGCGCTCTCCCTACTCCATTCAAAATATATTCTTCCAACACCATAATATCAGCCGTCACCCAAAGTACAGTCAATTAGCAAAGTCCTCCCCTCTAGAG
This sequence comes from Protopterus annectens, assembly GCF_019279795.1. Classification (NCBI taxonomy): domain Eukaryota; kingdom Metazoa; phylum Chordata; order Ceratodontiformes; family Protopteridae; genus Protopterus; species Protopterus annectens. The sequence continues at coordinate 1,492,232,965 of NC_056733.1, read as the reverse complement.
CAGTGGTTCCCAACCTTTTTTGACTTGCGTACCCCTTGGCAATCCATTTCCCTGAAATTGTACCCCTCATATTGTTGGCATTTGTAATAGTTGCTTTTATGTCCAATGTATGTGTTGTAAATGTAACGAATAAGATTTAATAATAAAAAACAATCTTTAATAGTAAAGTGAACAAACAGTCTATATATCAGCGATACATATAAATAAGTTATAAAGTTATCATACAATTAAATATTTCAAACTTAATAAAATTTCAAACTACAAACAATTATTAAGCAACTTTATCTTGCACATATTTAATGTGAGCCTTGTGCTTGTTTTGAGGCACATAGTTTTTTGAAATTGGGTTCAACTGATGAAAGGTGTAATCGTAAATCTGGAACTGCATTCAACTTATTACGATATTTGTTTTTAATTATGACATAAGAAGAGAAAGCTCTCTCTGCTAGTTCAGTACTTGTAAATGGCAAAAGAAGCAAAAGGGCCTTGTCAGAAAGCTGTTCGTATTCTCTGCTGATGTTTGCCCAAAAGTTAATAAGAAAGTGTCCTTTGAATTCAGCATTTAAAGTACTATCAGTTGAAAGTTCAATCAACTTCTCTTTCTCCTTGACTGATAATTTAGCTGCCTGGACATATTGTTCTTCAAAAGGATTTGAAATCCAATAGATTTCTTCTTCAAGTTTGGGGAAGTACTTCTGGAAGTCCGATTTTAGCCCATTCAAGTGTTCATTTATTTTCTTCCTTATTTCCCGGGATAGATTAAGCTTGTTTTCAGATAAGAAATTATGCAGTTTCAAATACCTCAGGTTGGCCATTTTCAAGACATGACCTCCAAAAATCTATTTTTTTAATCATAGATTCAATTTTGTCTGAGACATTGAAGATAGTTATTGAGCTATTCTGAAATGTCAAATTTAATTTGTTTATAATCTGGAAAATGTCTGATAAATATGCAAGTGCCTGAAGCCAATTACAGTCGTGTAACTTGGAAGCAAGGAAGAAAGGATGGTCTTTGAAAAACACCTGGACTTCATGTCTAAGTTCAAACAGCCAGGTAAGTACTTTACCACGAGAAAGCCACCTTACTTCTGTATGAAGGAGCAGAGTAGAATGAGGACTCATCATCTCTTCACACAGAGCTTTGAAAATTCTTGAGTTTGTGGACTTTGATTTTATAAAATTCACCACTTTCACAGCTTCATCCAAAACAACTTTTAATTCACCAGGGTGTTCTTGCATGCTAAACTTTGTCTGTGGATGCAACAGTGGCTCCAACTTATATTGGGAGCTACCTTCATGACAAGACCACGAAGACCAGAGTAAATCCCTGACATAGACTTGGCACCATCGGTACATAATCCACAACAATTAGACCAATTAATCTCCTTTTCTTTGAAATAACAATCAATAACATTAAATATATCCTCACCCCTTGTGCGTTGTGACAGAGGATGACAAAGCAAAAGGTTTTCTTCAACTTCATTATCTTTCAAATACCTTGCAATAACAAGCAAAATAGCACAATTGGCAACATCTGTACTTTCATCAACTTGAATAGCAAAAATATTACTGCTTTTAATTCTAGCTATTACTGTCATTTCAACATCATCAGACATCTCTTCAATTCTTCGAGATATTGTATTGTTCGAAAGAGGGATGGTGGTCATTTTCCACATTTCTCCAAGCATACATCGAACGGCATCTGTTATACAGGGAGATATTAGAGTCTCGGCTATGGTATGACTTTTACCACATTTTGTAATACGGTAACTAATACTAGCTTCAACTGAGTCTTTGTTACCTGACAGGATGTATGATGTCAGATTCATTCTTTTGTTATTTTCCGCTTGAACCGCTTGAGAAACTGTATTCTTTGTTTTTATAGTTAGCATGTTTTCTAAGTAAAAGTAGGGAAGGTTTCATGCTACCATTTGACAGCACTTCCCCACACACCACGCATTGGGGCTTAGGACAGTCTTCATTTCCCACAGAAAATCCATATTTCATGTATCCATCACAGTACTTTCTCTTTTCCCTCTTTGAGAAACTAAGGACTGTGCCTGGTTAGTGTTTTGCACCAAAATGTTGGACATGTCTTGAGAAGTACTCTGATCACATTCCATGCTCATATCATGCATCAGCTCTTTTGTGCCTGGTTTCAGCCACTTATCCATCACAATATCTAGTAATAAGACAGAAATTAATTTTAATATTAAATTTAAATAATGATAAAAAGAACTGTAACTGTTAAGATAAGAAAAAACTAAGTTTCTCAATTTTCCATGTCAAAAATGTAAGTAGTACTACATGAAAGCAAAATGTGTGTAATTTTTCCCCCGCCCCACAGCCATTCCATTCTCCCATTACTTGGCTGTATCCCCACTTCTCCCCATTTGTCATAAACACTGTTCAAAACTGTCAGTGTGCACACTTTCTTCTAATGATTACAGATATTTGGATTTAATTTAAAATTTGTATTTCAAATATACTTAATAAAGCACAAACACTGACAGACATTTGCTAAAGCTAAACAAAGTGTTGCAATGAAAACAGACTTGACATTAAAACTTCTCTGCCTCTGAAACTCATATTCACTGAATCAGTATTGAAATCCACATTCAAAGAAAATGCATCTGACCAGTGGCGGATTAAGATTAAAGACAGTTTTCAAATCAGTCAGTATGACAATCTTAGAGGCTGCTATTAACAAACAACTTTATATATCAGAGTGCATGTTCACCCAAAAGTCATACAACATTCCACTACATTCTCTTGCCAAACAAAAGTCATTAAAATAATGTAATTATTAACATATATCTCATTTAATTTCTAATCTAACTCTAACCTAAGCATCAAGTGTATCTCAGCAAGTACTACAATTCAAGTCTGGAAAGGACCAATTGATCTCCAAGAACTTAATTCACTTGGTCTACAAACATATCAGCTGCTATGAGTTAGTTACCTTTCCCACAACGTGACTTGCATAATCTTCAAGCACTACTACTACTACCAGTGTTTCTCCTAGCTAAGTTCTTACTTTTTACAGGCATAGCTTTCAACTTTCCATCTCCAAAATGAGGAACATCAGCCCTCATAATGTGGAACAAATGGGCAAAATGTGGAACACGTAATAATGGCTTACTAACAACTTCATCTGGAAGCTCACAGTTAAATGTGATATTCAGCTATTTATTGTATTTTTTTAAAGTTTTAAGGCTGTGTAGCTATACAAAAGAGATGAGGGAGTAACACAAGCCATAAGACAAAAGGCAAGCTAAGGTAAAGCTAAGAAAAACAAAAAAAAAAAAGACTACCATGCTTGATAATTAGAAATATAGTAACTGCAATATGCAAACTATCCACTCAACTGAATATCAATATACCAGGCATATCTTCTAAATTCCTTTTCTCACTCTCAAAAACAGAACTGGTAAAGTTTACATAAATTCTAATGATGTAATGACCACTTCAGCCGAATCATAATGCAAATTGAAAATATGAAATAACTCATCAAAAGCAGTAAAAGACACCAAACTAACATTTGACATACCGTTGACTAAATGGAACTGAGATAAGGGGCTTTAGTTGGGGAGCTGATGACATGCATTGAATAGTAATAAATGTTTACATGGCACACATGAAATGCATATACACAAATACACCCTAAATATAAGATTTATTATTTTTAGATATACATTTTAATTTAAATTAAGTAAGGAAATACACATCTTGCATAGAGCCCTAATTCTAAGAACTGTTGCAGCGATGCTTAATGATGTATGTGCTCTGATACAATAATAAAGAAAAATGTAGAGCTGCCAAATGACTGTAGGTGCAGACCTGTGTGCTGAGTTGCTACAGCAGCCAATATATACCTGCATGTGAATGCAAGAACACTATTAATTGGCTTTCACAACTGTTTAATGGGGTCCCAACATTTAAATAGCATGACATATTACCAGACGCACATCCCAGTCTAGAAACTGTAAAACCTGCCACTGTATGCCATTGATTACACAGCAAGGTGGCAAAACCAATTTTATCACATCAAAAACTAGTGAGTATGCAAATATTCAATAACTTTGAGGGTTTTTTTGGGAGGGGCATACAAGTAGCTGGAACCTAAAACAGATATCACACATGTCCTTACACAGTCTTCCTTACAACTGAAATAAATCTGTTATAACTCAGACATAAACCGATCTGACAGCTCAGACTGAAATCTCTTTCAGCAGTCAAGACAAATGGAATCTCCATACAAAACAGTAGTAACACAGAAACTTAGTTTGAAAATTTCTCTCTCAGAACAGATTTCTTCTTAAAACCACAGTTGCACAACTACTACTGGCATCAAACATTGAGTACAGCAACGCATCAACTGAAGTATCTCATCTTCTTAAGACTAATAAACTCATACAGACTAGTACTGTCTGCTGCAGAGTCATACGTAGGTCACAGCAGTGTTTGAACACACTCATACTGAATGATGGCAGGCATACATATACATTCCTTCTTTTCAAATTAGCTTCTGCTGAGCAAAAGAAATCAAGTGTAACCATAGGGCCTAGGCTGACAGTGCAAAAAAAAAAATCCACATCTGAATGCACAAGTTCGGAAATTCTAAGAAACAAACAGATGAGCTAGAAACCAAATCCCAAGGCAACCAATTTTAATAGAACAAGTAAAATTACAGTGTCTCTCCTTCAGACTAAAAGCTACAAAACAGTGCTCACTATCTTTATATACAAGTGGTAATTAACACGCTTAATTAAAAAGATTAACAGATTATTTAAATGTGCTTCCCTTCATCAGTAAGCATACAAGAAATAATACTATACAAACAAACAATGAAGTTAAGCATGAACAAATAGTGCTGAAACAATACCCCCTACTAGTAGAAACCTCTGTCAAAATGACAAATACTACACTTTACTAACAGTAAAATCTAAATATTTATAAAATTAGGCTCATTTTAAAAAATTAAGCTAATTTTAATAACCATTTAAATAAGCACACACAGGATGCCAATATAAAGCCATACTACGAAATTCTAAAAGGTTATTCTCAGTCTAACTCTATCTAAACAAAATTTTTACAACACTTGTGAAATATTATTTAAAAGCACCTGTGAAATGCAGTGTTAACAAGGTGTTGTTCTTACCTTTCCTGTTTTTGTGATCCCACAGTTCCTGCACACACCTGACACAGAATTACACGCAGCGACACACAACCTTCTCAGTTAACTGTAACGGTTATTACAGTATTCAAGCGGGAACACGCGCCTTCACAGAACACTTCGCGATAGTGAAAACTTCGAGTTTGCGATTGAAGTGCCTAAGGCAGGACTACTTTCCGCCATTGCTAATTTTTCCCACCTAACCAACCAAGCCCTGGGTCGGGTTGGGAATCCCTGCTCTAGAGCAAACGAGGTTCTGACCTCTCTATACTCATCACTAATCAGGCCCATAATTGAGTATAACTCCCCTTTTGGCATGTACCACACAAAGCACCTGCAGCAATTTGAGACCTCAGAGGTTTCTAACAAAGAAGATCAAGGGACTCCAGCACATGTCTTACACAGACTGACTAAAGTTCCTGTCACTATACTCAGCAACATATAGACCTCTTAGGGAAGACTTATGCCTGGCGTAGATAAGTGCTGAGTCATCTGCGTATTGTTTGATGGAGGCAAGAGGAGTAAATGAGTGGAATTGGTCAGTAAATATGCTAAAAAGTAGGGGACCTACTAAAAGATGTTCACACAGCAGAAAAGAACATAAAATACACACAAACCAAAAACATCCAAAGGCAACCATGCAGTGAAGAAATATCTCTTTATTTACTGCTTTCGACCAAAATCTTCATCAGAATGAAAAAACATCCTTTCCATCCACACTTAAATACCCATTTCAATTAACAATATCCAATGAAAACCTTCATAAAAAATCAGGGAACATCTCAAAGTTCACACATCATCCTGCACAGATAACATTTATAAAAGCATTTATAAAAAACATTTAATACATATGGTTTCATTTAAACCATGCGTTTTATCAGCCTGTAGTTTTAATTGCCATAAGGTCTCCCTTTTTAACACAGATTTCTTCTAATCACCCCCACACAAATTTTTAGGCACCATTTCTAATATAGAAAACAGAATTTTTTTTGTAAACATCACATTTTAAAGTGTGCTTATAAAGTACATTATTGTGAGCCTTATTTCTTATAGCATATAAATATTCTTTAATTCTCAAGCATATGGCAATGTACATAATCCCTAAAGAGTCACATTTTTAATGCCCTTTCACTTCCAATATGCATTCAGGACTATGCAAAAAATATACTAGGACCCACAAACATGTATGTACACACATCACAAAATCCACATGGAAACATCCCATTATTTTGTAGTTTCCACATTGCATTTGAGTGTACTGGAGAAGATTTACTGGAATTTACACCATCCACCCCTTTTGTAGTCAGCTGTGTTCTGTGATGGACAATTTAAGGGTGAGTCTAAAGAATTTTCAGTCATCCTTGGAGCTTTTTTCTGCTTCACCTCAGACTTTCAGTGAACCAGCTTCCAGTGGAGTTGTTGGTGGGAGAAACAATGATGGTGAAATGGGAAACAGCTATGTACCGAATTCACATGGTTCTACTACAGGTACTGGCTATAAACTGTGTGTTTTATAAATGCTTTTATAAATGTTATCTGTGCAGGGTGATGTGTGAAGTTTGAGATGTTCCCTGAATTTTTTATGAAGGTTTTCATTGGATATTGTGAATTGAAATGGGTATTTATTTAAGTGTGGATAGAAAGGATTTTTTTTTTTATTCAGAGAAGACTTTGGTTGAAAGCACTTAATAGACAGATATTTCTTCACTGCATGGTTGCCTTTGGTTGTTTTTGGTTTGGATTTGTGCTTCATACATCTGTGGGATTTGGTGTTTATAACCCTTATTTTGCTATGATTGGCAATTTTCATGTCAGCAATTTTGTTTTTGAGGCCTTACCTAAAAAAGGCACTATGGGGAGACAAGAGCCTTTGCCAGCAGCCGAAAGCCTACTGGTGCCAGGTGCAAACTGTCTCTGGCAAAGCAGCGAGGTTTGTCAACCATGTCATTCCAGGCTGACAGAAACTGGATCCCCTTAGAATGACACCAAAAATTAATCAAATTATTGAAATCGATCATTTTTTTGTTTATACTGTGGCATCATTCTAGGTGAGAGTAATATGCTGCTCAAGGCTAGGGACACACCGGCCTCAGAGACTCTCTTTATATAGTCCAGTGAGGTATGTCTCTGGTTGTTCTCTCCATCATGAGCTATGACAGAGTCATAATGGCAGTTGTTGCTGAGAGATCTGAGTGCTTGCGTGAACTGATGAATCCTGGCACCAGATAAGCAGGTGACCATGACTTTCTCCTTATCTAACCTGGTTAGTGCAACATCTGTGTCTCACTATGGAGTCTCCAATGACAAGAAAAATTGATTCATGAGTGTTACGCCTTAATGGCTTGGTAGGTGAGACACTGGTGTTGCTATGTGTCTTGGGTGCTGTGAGAACTGTGTTAGTTGTATCAGTCTTGTGTTTTGGAGGTCTCTGTTGTTTTGGTAAGTTTTTTGAGAGAACCTTCATGTGTGTTGATTTATGTGCTGGATACGTACTAAGTGTACAAGTAATGGTATATGTGCATCAGTAGTGGTGGGTGAGTTGACAAGCTCTTCAGTGTTACTGTTTTGAGTGCTAGAGAGCAGTGATTCATGATTCTTGGTGTAGATACATCTCTCACACTCTGTACTAGAGTGAGTTATTAGTGGGGGGTTGTCAGTGTACATGAAGCAGTTGCTATACTGCCTTAGGAGACCCAAGTCAACAAGGCTGGCAGGAAACGCAAGGGTAGCCTAACTGTCCATACTGCTAGGTTTGAAGAACTGTTATCACAAAGGGGGTGCTTTCAGGAATGATCTAGGAGGTGCTCTGTAGATGGGTGTTTCTGACGGGGTTTTTGGTCGCAGCTCACTAGCAATACTTCTTAACTAGAAATGTACTAAAGAAGAGGACTGTGCTAATGTACTACAACTGTATTTAAGGGAAAAAATTGTCAGAATTATCTGTCCAGCTATAGCGCACAGTTGCATGGCAGTATGTGGTGCTGAGTGAGGCACAAACAAGCAGAAACCCACTCAAGCTTGTGGCTTAAATACCAGAAGCTAAAAACTTAAAAAGCAAACTTTAAAAAAGTTCAAAAGAACCAATGAGGGTGCCCTAGACCAATCATCCTTCACCAGACAGGTTCAAATCAGCACATGTCTCTCACAAGGGTGCAGAAGGGCCCCGTCTATTCAAAGATGGCTTGGAAAATGTGCTCAGACTACAGCAGCCACTACAAACAGACCCAGATACAGCAAACCTGTATATGGACTATGCTATGACTGCTAGCTACACTAATTTGTCAGGGAACACTAAAAATTATTTAAACAGTAGTAAAACAGCAGTGAGACACAAAAAAATTTAAATAGAAGAAAAACAGCAAGGAGACACTAAAGAATTTTTAAACAGCAAACAAATCAGTTATTTAAATACTGCTTGTCAGGAACACAGAACAGATGCTTAGCAAACAGTGAAAAGTAGTAGCAATTGTTTTGCAATCAGTGAAAATAGCAAAAAACAAGCTTTGCAAACAGTGAAAACAGCAACAAAATACAATTTACCAGGCACAGTAAGGCAGATACATGCAGTATAAACAGTACAGTTTAGTTTACAGTATTAAAATATAGTATTAAATAAGCAGAACACAATAAAAGTGCAGTAAATAATATAAAATGGCAACTTATGTTTTTTTGTGAAGCTCAGAAGCATCTAGTCATCTAGAATCTCAACTCAGAGTTGTGGCTGGTAGCCCACCTCAGTTCAGCTCTGTTCAAACAAGTCAAAAAAACAAATTCATCTTGCCAACACCCACCCTTAGTCTTCAGCCTCCTTCTCAGGAAGGACAAAATCAGGCCAATTCAGGAATAAATATAAGATAATCCATCCAATAATCCAGGCTAGATTTTAAGGATGCTGGGTTGTCACATTGCAAAGGAAGTTTGCTCCAGTGGTGAGGAAGGCATGAGGTAATACATCTATCCCTCCATCGAGTTTTACTTAAATGTTGATGAAGACTTAGATGTGTTGATGTGTTGTATTGGTTTTAGTGGAACTATTTGATTTGCTGAGATGAAGGAGATCAAGAAGGACAAGGTCAGTAATGGCTCAGAGTGTAAGACATAGTTCTGCCTGTAAGACGGAGAGTAAAGGGACAGCACTTCAAACCTTTCCTGGAAGCTCAGGGTCTTTAGATCAGCAATCTTCTTGGTTAAGAACCTTTGGGGCCTTTCCAGTTGCTTAATATGTCTAGTTATAGCCTAGAAGGGGAATTTTACTTTATAATTTGTCTAATCTAGTTATGAAAATAAAATTGTCAAAGATTTTAAAGACAACCACAAGGCATTCTATACCTATGTCAAGAATCTAAATGGCAATGCTCAGATCTGCTCTGATCTACAACAGAATGGCATTAAATATACGGATCCAAAGGATATTGCCAATATCCTGGCAGATCGATTCAGTGCAAACTTCACCCCCTCTCACCCCCTAAAGGGCCCATCTCAATACTGAAAGATTGCCAAATTCTGGTAATAACAGCCACACAGGTAAAAAACACACTCTCCAAAGCTAAGAATACAGCATCCATGGGACCAGACGACATCCCAGGCTGTGTACTACATGAACTACAAAATGAACTGGCACCTCACCTAAATGTCATGTTTAATCATAGCCTCAACTCATGCTTCATGCCCACTGAGTGGAGCACAGCTACATTTATCCTACTCCACAAGATGGGATCCACCTTGGATCCTGGGAACTACCACCCAATCAATTTGACGAGCCTGATCTGCAAGGCCATGGAATGTATTATCATGGAACTTATAAGCAAAGACATTGGCAACCTTCAAACACTGGACCCCATGCAGTTTGGGTCTGTGAAGGGCCGCTCTTGTCTCCTGAACCTGATTGACTTCTTCGAATCAGTCTCCAGAGCTGTGGACAAGGGTAAGGTGGTCCACATAACCTATCTGGACCTCATCAAGGCCTTTGACACCATCCCCCACTCTGGAATCATAGATAAACTTACTAAGCTGGGCATAGGTTCATAGACTGGTACTAGGCTATTGGCCCTAGGGCCCATACAAGCCTAGCCATAACAATTCCCTGGCTATTTCTTCACACACTATTTACTTCCCTGGACCCCTGTCTAGCAGGGCGGCTGACATGATCCTCGGGGTGAATTTCCTTTCTTCCATCCAGTCATATAGGTTCATAAGTTGCATTAATCCCTACATCACTCGATGGGTTGCCAACTGGCTTACTGACAGAACCCACTCTGCAAAAGTAGCCGACTCCATATCCAGCTCCAGACAAGTGGATTTCCTCAGGGTCCAGTCCTGGGACCACTCTTGCCTGGCATCTACTTCTCTGAAGTACAAGCCAACATTAAGGGACTTTGGCTAACAAAGTTCGCAGATGACTGCAAACTGGGAGCCATTATTGAATCCCCAAATGATGTGGATGTTCTACAAAAGGGCCTTACAGAAACAGATGCTTCGTACCAGAGCCATGGACTCAAGCTCAGTGCCAAGAAATGTATAGTTATCCCCTTTGGGAAAAAACATGTACCCATGAATTACCACATAGGTGGCAGTACACTAAACACTGAGAGTGTGATAAGAGACTTAGGGACACAGGTGGACAGAGGTCCCACCTTCAATAACCACATTGCCACAACAGTCAGGAAATCCTTCTGTGTGGCACACCTCATTACTATAGACCTTTCATCCAGAAAAAAGGAGGTCATTGTCTGGGGGGTGGGGATGGGATGTGGATGCTAAGGGTGATTAGCTTATGGTCAGACCTGACCAACGAGGGGGTGACCATAGGTGTGGAGCATTGATTTCCCATGTTCGTAATGATCAGGTCTAGGATACTGGAGTCCCTGGTGGGACTACAGATTCCAGAGTGTTGGAATTTATGAATTCCAAGAACCGTTGGGCAAAGATGTTGGTACACAAGTAGTTTTCCCAGTTAATGGCAGGGTAGTTGAAATCACTCAGTATTAGGGTGTTTGGTTGTATCTTAATATTTTCCAGTATGTTTAGAAAGGTGTAGTGAGAATCTTGGGGCATGGTGGGGGATCTCTAGCAAGCTACAATTTGGATTGCAGTCTTACTAGTGTTAGTTGCACCTGGAGAATTTCAGATGCATTGTGTTGGGCAACTAGCCTGGTGGTGTGAATATCCTTGGTGAATATGGACACTCCTCCACCTTTAGTGTTTCGGTCCTGGTTTGGTGGCCGAAAAGTGTGGTAAGAGTTGTAGCCTGGTTTTGCAGGGGTGCTCTCTGGAGCCTTGAACTAGGTCTCAGTTACTGCACAGATATTGATGTTCTCCATTTTTAGGAGTGCCTTGAGAGAGTGCATTTTGAGGTTTAGACTTCTAGCATTCAGTAGCATTACCTTCAGAATTTGCATGCTTGTACCTGTTATGGTGGTGGTTTTGTCCTTTGAACTTTGCCTAAAAGAGGCACTATAGGGGTGGCAAGATCCTTAGCCAGTAACCTGAATCCCATGGGCGACAAGTGCAGACCATCTCTGGCAGTTTATCGTGCTCTGTCAATCATGTCGTCCCAGGCAGACAGATACTGGATCCCCTTTGAATGACACCAGAAGCTTAGCCAACTGTTGAAATCAATCATTTTGTCCTTATATTGTGGTATCATTCTGGGCGAAGGCAGGATGCTACTCAGGGCTAGGGTCATACCTAGACTTAAAGAAATTCCAGTCCCTCAGAGACGCATGCTCCAAGGATCTAAACCTTGTCATCACAATGAACAAAACATGCTGGAGGGATAGGTTCCTGACCCAGAGACTCCCCAGACTCTGGAATAGCCTGCCCATACATGTCAAGCAGAGCACCTCTTTGGCTCTCTTCAAAAGGAACCTTGATGATTGGATGGGAGATAGGAAATTCACCCCGGGGATCACGTCAGTCATCCTGCTAGACAAGGGTCCAGGGAAGTAAATATTGTGGGAAAAAATAGCCAGGGAATTGTTATGGCTAGGCTTGTATAGGCCCTAGGGCCGATAGCCTAGTACCAACCTATGAACCTATAATTAAGGTAGTATACAAGGGTATGATAACATCTTTTGACCTGGATGATATGCCGTTAGATATTAGTTGTGCTAGGTAGAATGATTTTGACTACTACTGTAGCTACATGTTTATTGAATGAGAGGGAATTATTGACCCATATTACCAGATCTCTAACTATATAGCCATTTTGGAGAAAAGTATTAGCTATGTTCACTTTTCATGGAGAAAGATATTTCTTAAATGAAACAATGCCACACTTCTTTGCATTTAATTTTAGCCCTGTTCCAGTACACCATTTGTTTATAAAGGTAGGTTCCTGATGTAATGAGATGATATTCGAAGGGGTTTGACAGTAATGCCCTGTTCACAGTCATTTATGAACTTAGTAAATCAAATATCCTGATTTATAGTCTACAGATCAGAGAAATAAATGCCAAAAATGAAGGGCCCCATTACTGAGCCTGGGGGACACAACTAGTTTTGTTCATACTTACAGTGGAGGCACAGGCCACTCTCACAGTGTGGGCTCTATCTTTTTGCCATTTTGCTATTCACATCAGGATGTAAGGATCACTGTTTGAGACACTTAGATTATTAATAATGCCAGCATGAATAGTTCACAGGGGGCCATGGTAGGGTGATTCTTATGTAGGGGCATCACCACTGTAGTTCACCATACTTCATGGACATACCATGTTTTTAGGATTATATGAAACAGTTTAAGGAGGGAGTTCAGAGCATATTTATTGTTATTTATAAGGCATCCAGGTAGGTTATTAGGCTCAAAAGAAGTAATATTTTTGGTCTTAGAATATACCTTCAGCATATGATCTTTTGTGATATTAGGAGGTATAAAAGATGGGAATTGACAGGGAGGGGATAATTTTCTTGGGGTAAAGTTTGCACTAAATTTGTCTGCTAGTACATTTGCCATGTTAGTTGGATCATAATGGGTAGTTCCATTATTAATTAACTCAAAACACTGCTGGGTGTTGTTCAGTGGTTGTCTCATATAGCTAAAGATGGAATGATGATTATCCTTTGCTTCAGAGTCCAATTTAAGTTCATGTTAAAACTTACATTCCATGTTGCTTCCCACTGAAAGCATCTGTCATTCATTGGTATGATTTTTTTATATAAACAAATAACCATAATAGCCTGCTGTGGGGCATAGAGGGATAAAGCCATGACTAAAGCCATGTGACTCGGGTTCAAGTAGCAGCTTGAGTGTCTGAGAAGTTGGCAGGGAGGGATATCTCGGGGGGGGGGGGGCATTTGTCTAGGTGTTTTCTGTGTTGAGGTGTGGTCAATAGAGGGATTTAGCCCTCAGACATAAGGAGTAAATGCAGAGGAGAAGACGGGAAGAGAGTAGAGTATTACAACCCCCCTCCCTTACAGCAGCAAGGATGATGGGGTGCCACAATGACCCTTATTCCCAGTCTCTGTGGAAAAAGCTGCTGGAGATCAGAAGGTGTAGATTGACTTGGCATAGGACAAGGGCACTGAGACAAGCTAAGTGTTAGCTGAATGGGAGGGGGATATAGAAAAAATAACCATGGTAAATACTGAATCATGTCAGTTCATCAAAAGGACATTTTATAATTATGAAGAAACAGTTATTTGCCATGCTGTGAGATTCTTACTTGAAGTTGTTAGTAAACGTACTCTATTTTGCTCAAGTATGAAGAAACAATTATTAACCATACTGTGAGTTTCTTGGTTGAAATTGTTAGTAAAGGTTCTATATTTTGCCCATTTCATCTAGACTGGCAGAGGTAGTGTCCCATATTTTGGAGACAAATGGTTGAGAACTACGGGAGGCAGTGGATGGCAGAATGCACATGGCAGCATGAGGCTGACCACATTAAAGGAATAACTGCTTTTGGAGGGAAGTGGGACAGAACAAAGGATGTGAAAGCTCCAAGATGAAATATGTTACAGTGATTGGTTGTCTTTATTTTTTTTTGGAAGAAAGCCATACAATCTGTGTCCATTGATGACAATAGACACTGCCCACAGTACAATACTCCTGTGTTTATTTCTTCATTTATCTTTTGCAGCTATCAATATAGGGGTGGGGTGTCCTATAGTAGTAAGTGCAAGTATGTGACAGCTATGTTTTCTATTTGAATTGGATCAGACACAGGCTTATGGACCACACAGAGGTGACTTGTAAGTGGCCTAGAAGAGACAATATAATGACAATTCCTGAAGCCTTTTTGAATAGTTCAAGTTTTCAAATCCCATGTTTTTTCTAGTAAGGAATCATACATTTTCAAGTACTTTCATTTGGCTTGTTCAAAGGCTACAAAATGCAGTGCTGAATTCAATCATTGATCAGATTAGCGAGGCATAAAGTGGTAAAATGACCTACACGGTGTGACTAGCACACCCTTTATAACTAGATGGGCTACTGACTTTTGGTCAAAATTTAAAGTGTTGTGTAACATTATCCATAGACTGTTAATGATGGTATCACTTTTTCAGATTTGTCCATTTATTTGATAACCACAGTTTGCCCATTTTGCCAAGTCTCATGATTTTACATTTACTGATATTAAAGAGATGAGCTCTTTACCACTTTATCAGGTATATTTTGTAGACCAACAAAAAAAAAACGTGCTTTTTTCCCACTTTTCTGAGATTTAAAAAAGTTCAGTTACAGGCTTGCTGTTCTGAACTGTTTGTAAGTTTCTTGGAGGCCATTTTTTGCTTGGGCTAAAGGGAAGTCTCTCTGTTCATCAGTGGCAGTGATAAACATTGAGCAGCCTGCCTGCCCCAGTGGGAGTGGTTACTGCCTTGAAACTGTAGTTTTATTGGCCATTTTGGGTCAATTCCAAACTCCTTGATCTCTCTCTCTCTCTTAAAAACCTCTTTTGCCTGGTTTTGCGCATAGAGCGACAACGGGCAGCGCCGCCTAATTGGGTTTAAACTATTCCTGGCTCCACGAAGTCTGCTCTTCACTTTTTCCCTTAGAACTGCTCTATCTCTCAAATTAAACAACATATTCTCATTCTAAGGCCCTTCACTGGTCCAAATAAGTAATCTTACAAGTTAGCACTATTAAACCATAAGCACTACTTACTCTTATACTCTCTATGATTACCTTGACCCCTACTGGTCCGTCTTAATTCAGTTTCCCTATATTACTCTAGCATGTCCAAAAGTCAGTCAATGGTTTCCTCTCCAGTCCAGCTGGTGAATCTGGGAATTTTGAGGCAATGTTACAACTGTCTCATGTACATGGACAACCCTCTCCTCCTCCAAACAGGTTCAAATATATGTGAGAAATGCAACCATATAGCCAAACTGGAGGCTGAGCTCTCTCATCTCAAAACTGGTGAAACCAGTCAGGAGGGGAAGGTAACCTCACACAACACAATTCCAGTATCACATAGTCCCACCACATCAGCGAACCAAACACATAAATACACAAAAACATACTCAGAGGCTCTAAATAAAAATCTACCTAAGCAACAGAGACCTCCAAAGCAGACATCCAAGCAAACGCTACCCCAAAACAAAACACGCACAACACATAGCCCACAAAGTCATTGTGCCAAGCAGCCACAGCCCTTAAGGCTGAATAACACACCTGATACTCTTGTAATAGGTGACTCTATTGTCAGACACACTGATGTCTCGCTCACCAGGCTGAACAAAGAGAAGGTCACAGTGAGCTGCCTGTCAGGCGCTAGGATCTGCCACATAACGTAAGCACTCAGGTCACTCCAAAGCAAATACAAATATGACTCAGTCATCGTACATGCTGGTGTGAATGACCTGAAACGTACCTCCCTGGACTACATGAAAAGAGACATAGAGGAGCTCTCTGATCATGTAGCCCAGGCCGGTATGACCCTGACCTTGAGCAGCATCTTACCCTCACCTAGAATGATGCCACAGTACAAAGACAAAATGATCGATTTTAGCAATTGGCTAAAATTTTGGTGTCATTCAAAGGGGATCCAGTGTCTGTCAGCCTGGGATGACATGCTCGACAAGCCACATTGCTTCGCTAGGGATGGCTTGCACCTGTCACCACTGGGCTTTCGGATATTGGCAAAGGCTCTTGCCACCCCCATAGTGCCTTTTTTAGGCAAGGCTCAAAAGTCAAACCCACCTCCATAGACAGCACAAGGAACAAGAAACTAAGGATAATGCTGCTAAATGCCAGAAGTCTTAACCTCAAGATGCACACACTCGAAGCTCTCCTCAGTATGGAGAACATCGATATCTGTGCAGTGACAGAAGCCTGGTTCAAGGCTCCAGAGAGCACCCCAGCACTACCAGGTTATACCTCATATCATGCTTTTCGGCCCCAAAACCCGGACCGAACCACAAAAGGAGGGGGAGTTTCCATATTTATCAACAATATCCACACCTCCAGGTTAGTGGCATTGCACAAAGTATCAGAGATCATCCATGTGCAACTAGCAGTGGGCAAGACTGCTTTTCAGTTTATAGCATCCTACAGACCACCCTCTCAAAGTCATGAATCCCACTTGGCTTTCCTGAAAACATTGGAGAGCATGAAGATCTCTCCGAACACCATTATATTGGGCGACTTCAACTACCCAAACATAGACTGGGAGCACTACTCAAGCCCCAGCACCTTAGCCCAAAGGTTCCTGGAAATTATAAACTCAGATGCTATGGAACAACTAGTCACCACTCCCACAAGAGGGGATAACATACTAGACCTGATCATTACCAACATGGGTATTCTGTGCTCCATACCAGAAGTATATCCCTCATTGGTAAGATCAGACCATAAATTAATTTCACTGGATATCCACATCCCGACCCCACACCCCCAACCCAGAAAACCACAGTGAAAAACTTCTCAAAAGCGAACTTCTCACTTTTCAAAACTGAAGTGGAATCCTTCAAGGCCACAGGGCCAGTGGAAACTACGGCCCAAACTGCAGAATCCTATAAAAACGCATTCTACGGACATCTCCAGGAATGGATCATGCTATCCCAAACAAAACCAAGACCCAATCATCCAAAGGCAGGCGTCCAGTCTGGTGGACCCCAGCCATAAATAAACTGTACAACAGAAGGAGGAAGCTACTACATGATAGAGCAAAATCCCTAATAGGGAAGGCAGCTCTGATCAGTACTAGCAAAAAATTATGATCCCTCATAAAATCCTCCAAGGCCAGCTTCGAGAGAAAATTGCACAGGACACTAAAGACAATCATAAGGCTTTTTTCAGTTATGTTAGGAACCTGGGATGCAACTCCCAGACTTGTTCTGAGTTGATTCTAAACGACAAAAAATACACTGAACCCACAGACATCGCCAATATCCTGGCAGACAGGTTCAGTGCAAACCCCCCCCAAAAGAGCAAGTATCTATCCCGGCAGAGGGCTGCCTCCCAAACATCTCTGATGCTCAGGTGAAGGCTGCCCTCTCCAAAGCAAAAAACACTGCTTCCATGGGACCAGATGGCGTCCCGGGTTGTGTCCTACATGAACTCCAAGAAGAACTAACCCCTCAAATAAAACAGCTGTACAATCTCAGCCTCACTACAGGATATGTGCCCACAGAATGGCGTACAGCAACAGTGGTCCCACTCCACAAAGGTGGAGCCTCTATGGACCCTGGAAACTATCGCCCCATAAGCCTGACTAGCCTAGTCTGCAAGGCTATGGAGAGGATCATCATGGAGCTCATAAACAAAGACACTGGGGACCTATATACACTAAATCCTACCCAATTTGGCTTCGTCAAGGGCAGATCCTGCCTTTTGAACCTGGTCAACTTCTTTGAAACCTTCACCAAAGCCATAGATGAAGGGAAGGTAGTCCACACAGCCTATCTGGACCTAGCAAATGAATTTGACACAATACCCTACTCGGGCATCATAGATAAGCTATCCAGCTTAAATATAAACCCCTATGTCACAAGATGGGTCGCAAACTGGCTCAATGACAGAACCCACAGAGTGAGAGTTGCTGGAGCCATGTCAGACTCGAAACTGGTCACAAGTGGCATCCCACAAGGTTCTGTCCTGGGACCACTCTTGTTCGGTATATACTTTTCCGAGGTACAGGCCAATGTGGGAGGACTATGGCTCACCAAGTTCGCAGATGACTGCAAACTGGGCGCCATAATCGACTCTCCAGCTGACACAAACATCCTTCAAAAAGGTCTCACAGAGACGGATAACTGGTGCCAGAGCCATGGTCTAAAGCTAAATGCCAAAAAGTGTATAGTCATACCCTTTGGCAAAAACAATGTGCCCACAAATTACCACATAGGAGGTAACCCATTAAGTACAGAGAAAGTAATTAGGGATCTGGGGACCCAAGTTGATAGCAATCTCTCCTTTGACAACCACATTGCCAAAGTGGTTAGAAAGACCTTCTACATAGCCCACCTGATCATGAAAGGATTCACATCTAGATCAAGAGAGGTAATCGTGCCCCTTTATTCATCCCTCATCAGGCCTATCATAGAATATAATGCCCCTTTTGGGATGTACCTTACCCGACACCTGCAGCAATTAGAAAGACCCCAAAAGTACCTCACCAAGAGGATCAAGGGACTCAAGCAGATGCCATATGCTGCTTGGTTAAAAAAAACTCCAGCTCTACTCAGTTGCATACCGCCTACTTCGAGGCGATCTATGCCTGACATATAAAGCTATGTCCAATCCAGAATTAATGGACATGCTCCACCTCAGTAAATCTAAATCCCTTAGAACCACACGCTCGAGGGACTTGAACCTCAGCACAGAAATAAATAGAACTTGCTGGAGGGACAGATTCATAACCCAGAGGCTCCCTTCACTCTGGAATAGAATTCCAATTCATGTTAGGCAGAGCACCACACTGAATCTCTTCAAGAAGAATCTTGATGAGTGGATGGGGGATCGTAGGTTTGTTCCGGGGATTACTTCCGTGTCACTATTAGACAGAGGCACAGTAAACTAAACCTTAAAAAGGGCACAGTATACTCAAATCAAGGGGTGGCGTAAGCCAAACAAAATCGGCCTAGGCTTGTAATTGTCCCAGAGCAGATAGCCTAGTATGAACCTATGAACCAACTTGAAGAAGTTCAGCTTCTTTTATTGAAGTAATTGTTACCTAGTTTACAATTGTCTACATAGCTGGTTATCTATAGCCCATTTCCAACCTTTGTATCTTGGAAGTATAGCTGAAAGAGTAGTGACCCTAGTACAGAGCATTTGGAATGGCATTGGTAACCCCTGACAGGAAAGATATGTAACTTCCTCACTCTTCCTGTTGTTTAACCAGTGCTTTTCTCATTGAATTGCATACAAACCGACATTACTAATTTATAAATTATTCTTTTAGGTGAGTTATTGTTGACTGTTTAAAGAAAGACAATTAAATCAGCTTATTCAGTCAGCTGTGCATTAAGTGCTTTTGTTACCATTTCAGTTAAAGTAAGATTACCCTTAGCAAACCCATACTGTTTCATATCTCAGAGAAGAAGGACCCTGAAGTCACTTTGGAAAAGCTGCATTGTGACCATTGTGATTCTGTGATTTTACACAGAATACTGGTCTAGATGACCTAAAAATTGTTTGGTTCTTATGTAACCCCCCCCCCTTTAACTGGCACTGCTACAGATGCCAATATTTTGTTTAACATGATATCTCAGGGTTAATCGGATTTTCCTTGATTGTGTGTAGAAAAATATGAATGTTTTCTGGTCCCATGGTCATTAATTTTACTTAAGGCCACAATTATCATTTCTGTAGGCATATAAGGGATATATCCTCTTGCCCATATAGTTTTCTGACATTTATTTGCTTATTGTAATATTTGTGCAAAATTTTTTAACAAACATATTTGCTATGTTCTGTGGCTAGGTGATCACTTTCTTGTTTATTGATATATTGCATCCAAAATTCTGCTGTTTCTGTTTTCTAATATAATTGAACAGTAACTTATTATTGCTTTCAACACCAAGATGAGTTTATAGTTAAATCTAAAAGGTTTGATGAGGAAAAGAGAGTGATTTCTGTACTTAGTTTATGTACTTCCTCAGGGATCCATATACTCTGCATCCACAGCCAGGCCAACACTATTTACATTGTGTGTGTGAGAAGAAGCAATACAATCATATATGCGGGCAGCCAGGCCAGTATGTATAGGGAGTAACTCATCATGGCCACAGCATAGACCTGCAGCTACACTATGTTTGTTCACCTCAGGGACAGAGTTAAGTGTGAGCAGCAGAGGTAAACACTGATGATGCTCCACCACCCCTCTTACTCATAGGTGCATAGGTTCATAGGTGTGTACTAAGCTAATGGCTCTGGAGCCTTTACAAGCCTAGCCCATAGAAGTGCCCTGGCACTGTGCCACCCAACGTTAGTTCTCAGTGCCTCTATCAAGTAGAACCACTGGAGTGATCCCCGGGGTGAACTTTCTATTTCCCATCCACTCATCAAGATTTCTCTTGAAGAGGGCCAGCGAGGTGCTCTGCTTGACATGTATGGGAAGTCTATTCCAGAGCAGGGGCAGTCTCTGGGTTACAAACCTGTCATGACAGCATGTTCTGTTGATTGTGGTAATGAGGTTGAGGTCTCTGGAGCATGTGGTGCAGAGGGATTGGGATTTCTTTAGATGTAGCATTTCTAACAAGCAGAGATTGCCTCTTAGCAGACGATATGAGACAGACAATAGGTGGAGTTTTTTGAGTCTGTCCATGTAGGACATGTGTTTTTATCCTCTTTGTGAGGTACTTTTGTGGCCTTTCCAGCTGTTGCATGTGTCTAGTGAGGTACATGCCAAATGGGACATTATACTATAGAGAGAGATAATGACCTCTTTCTTCCTGGGTGCAAAACTGTTGGTAATGAGATGTGCGACATAGAAGGACTTTCTGACCACAGTGGCAATGTGGTGGTCAAAGGAGAGGTTGCTGTCAACCTGTGTCCCCAGATATCTTATAATGCCTTCAGTGTTCAGTGGACTCCCATCGATGTGGTAATTAGTGGGAAGTGAATTTTTCCCAAAGGGGATGACGACATATTTTTTGGCATTAAGCTTAAGGCCATGGTTTTGACACAAGTCATTGGTCTCAGTGAGGCCTTTCTGTAGGATGTCTACATCACTTGGGGAGTTAATAATGGCTTCCAGCTTGCAGTCATCTGTGAACTTGGTCAGCCAGAGCCCATCCGTGTTGGCCTGGAAGTAGATGCCAAACAGGAAAGGACCCGGGACCGATCCCTGTAGGACTCCACTTCTGACTGGTTGGCAGTCTGATTTAGAGTCTGCTACTTTCACACTGTGGGTTCTATCTGTGAGCCAGTTTGCAACCCACCTAGTGAGATAGGGGCTGATGCCTAGTTTGGTCAGTTTATCAATAATTCCTGAATGGGGAATGGTATCAAAGGCCTTGGCCAGATCAAGGTAGGCTTTATGAACTGCCTTGCTCTCATCCACAGCTCTGCTGACTGACTCAAAGAAGTCAACCAGGTTGAGCAGGCATGATCTACCTTTCACAAAACCAAATTGAGTGGGATCTAGAGTTTAGAGATTCCCTATATCCTTGTTAATTAGGTCCATGATGATGCGTTCCATAGCCTTACATATCAGACTCGTCAGGCTAATGGGACAATAATTCTCAGGGTCTGTAGTCGCTCCTCCTTTATGGAGAGGGATGATTGTAGCAGTGTGCCACTCGGTAGGGACAAAGCCTGAGGTGAGGCTATGACTAAACAGGGCACAAAGATGTGGTGCCACTTCACTTTGTAGTTCATGTAAAACACATCCAAGGATATTGTCAGATCCCATGGAAGCTGTATTCTTGGCCTTGGACAATGCTACTTTAACCTGTGCTGCAGCAATGCTGGGTGCCTGGCATTCCTCTTTTATTGTGATTGGTCATTTGGGGGGGAGGGGGGGTAAAGTTGGCACTGAACCTGTCAGCCAGTATGTTGGCAATATTTGTTGGCTCAGTATAGGAGGTTGTGCAGTAACTTGGAGCAAACCTGGGTATTGCCATGGAGATTCTTGATATAACTATAGAAGGCTTTGTGGTTGTTTTTAGTGTCTGCTGCAATTCTGCCTTCATAGCTGGCTTTAGAGGTTTTGATAAGGGATCTCAGCTTTTTGTTGAGGCTAATAAGGGAGTTTTTCCAGTCTTGGGACTTCAACTTTTTCTGCAACAGTTTCTTCCTTCTGTTGTAGTTTATTAATGGCAGGCTACCACCAGATTGGCTTTCTTTTTGTGTAGGAGAGTGTCTTGGTTCTGTTATGTATGGCTAGTTCCATGCATTTATGTATGTGTTGGTACAGTGCATTGATGTATGATTCGGTAGTCATGCATCTATTTTCCAATGACATGGGTGCTGTGAAGTTAGCCACCTCTGTTTTTATGAGCCCAAAGACAGCTTTGGAGAAGTTTTTCATGGTGGTTACCTTTGCAGGAGGTGTGGGTGAGATGTGGATTTCCATGGTGATTAGTTTGTGGTTGGATCTAACCAGGGAGGAATTGAATATTGGTGTAGAGCAATGGTTGCCCATGTTAGTAATAACCAGGTCAAGGTTATTGCTTCCTCTAGTGGGGGGTAAGAATGAACTGGTCAAAGGCATTGGAATTGAAGAATTCCAGGAAGCGTTGGGCCAGTGTATTGGTGTATGAGTAGTTTTCCCAGTTGATGGAGGGGTAGTTGAAGTCACTTTATATGAGAGTGTTGGGCTGGACCCTAATAGTTTCCAAGGTGCTTAGGAACGTGGAGTGAGAGTCTTGGGACATGGTTAGGGACCTATAGCAGGCTATGACCTGAATTGCTGTCTTACCAAATGTTAGTTGTACCTGAAGTATCTCAGATGCATTATGCTGGGCTACTAGTCTGGAGGTATGCATATCCTTTATGAATATGGAGACACTACTGCCTTTTGGAGCTTTGGTTCATGTTCTGGGGCTGAGAGGTGTGGAATGAGCTATAGCCTGGTAGTGCAGGAGTGCTTTCTGCTGCTTTAAACCAGGTCTCCGTTACAGCACAAATGTCGATGTTCTCCATTTTGAGGAGTGCTTTAAGCAAGAGACTCCCCAGACTCTGGAATAGCCTGCCCGTACATGTCAAGCAGAGTGCCTCTTTGGCCCTCTACAAAAGGAACCTTGATGATTGGATGGGAGAAAGGAAATTCACCCTGGGGATCACGTCAGTCGCCCTGCTAGACAGGGGTTCAGGGAAGTAAATAGTGTGGGAAGAAATAGCCAGGTAATTGTTATAGCTTGGCTTGTATAGGCCCTAGGGCCAACAGCCTAGTACCAACCTATGAACCTATGAACACAAGGGGTCAAGTGAGTCATGAGCAGGCTCGAGATGGAATAGCAGCCCATAGCTCAATAATTATATAGATGTACAACAGTTAGGGTTGCCACCTTTTCAAATGCCCAAAGTGGGAATTTTTTTTTGTACAAACGTCAGATTTTGCAAGGCAAAACATACCCATGGCCAGTACAAAGGATAGAACTTCACTTTTTTTTGCCTAAATAAACACTTATTCTTGTAGAATTTTAGTTGCTTATTCTGTTTCTTATAACATTTAGGTGTTTCAGAAACAGAATAACTGTTTTGTGCAACTATTACATTAAATATAGGAAATATGTTTGTCCTAATATCTCAGGACATTTGCCATTTTTTCAGTTTTTATGCATGACATAACTGCCCAAAGAGAGACTGTGCCTCGCAAAGTGGGACAGGTGGTAACCCTAACAACAACAGTAGTTATTTACTGACTAATTATTAACGACTTTTTGGACAACTACTATTTCTAGGAGGAACAATTTTAGCTAATCATCTGTACATTACTGAAAATTATGAGATGTTGAGAGGTATGTTGGAATATTTTTGTGTGGGACAGTTGTCTTTTTTTATTATTGCGAAGGGAAAGTTGGGGAATGAAGTCAGAGAAATAAGAAGTGGGTAAGAAGAGGTAGGTCACAGGGGAAGGC
Organism: Protopterus annectens; assembly: GCF_019279795.1. Classification (NCBI taxonomy): domain Eukaryota; kingdom Metazoa; phylum Chordata; order Ceratodontiformes; family Protopteridae; genus Protopterus; species Protopterus annectens. Next base: position 1,492,208,817 of record NC_056733.1, on the reverse strand, counting down.
AGACATAGGTTACAGGGTATGGGGTAATACAATATATGAGGGGGAACAAAATAGTGAAAGAAACATCAGACAGAGGGCAGTCAATGGTAAGGGATGTATTGTATAACATATTGGTGGTCATACACACAAAAGGGAGGGAAATACTGTGTTTGGGAATAGGATTGGGTGTTCACAGCTGCAGTCTCTGCCAGGTTAGACACCATAGGAGATTATTCATCCCCATGGGAGCCATCACCACTGACTCCTGCTTCAGAAGCTGGGCAGGGACGTGACTCAGAGCTGCTGGAGCATAGTCTCTATACAGCCAATTCAGGCATCCAATCTCCTGTCTGTTATCTTTCCCACAAGCTTTGCCAGCTTCTGAGCATTGACAAAAGTATCATCTCCACTTGCCTTACTACTGGCAGGTATCACTGTGCCAACCTCCAGTGCAGGGCTAATTGACAGGTGCAGGTTGGGCAGGAGGTGCGGAGGCAACTTTGGCAGGCTGGAAATCAGCTGGTGGTGCTGAGAGCTGTTGTCTTAGTTCATGTAGGACACAGCTAGGGATGTTGTCGGGTCCCATGGAGTCTGTAATTTTTGCCTTTGAGAGGGCATTAATAACCTGCTCCCTGGTGATGAGGGAAGGGGGGCAGGTGCCAGGGATGTCCTGATTTACTGATGGGGGGACGGGGGGTGAAGTTTTCACTGAACTTGTCTGACAGCAGGTTGGCTATATCTATGGCATTTGTGTATGTGGTATTCTTGACCACCAATTCAGAGCAGATTTGGGAATTAGCTTAGAGGTGTGGTGTTTTTGGTGTTTGTGCAGATGACCTTCTCAGTGCCAGATGTACTGGCTTGTGATTGAGACAATAAGGATTCTAGGTTCTTAATGTAATTGCATCTCTCACATATTGTGTTCCTAGGTGGTAGAGGAAGAGGGTTGTCTGTGTACATGAGGCAGCTGCTACACTGTCTCAGGATGCCCATATCAACAATACTAGGAGGAGAAACCACAGGAAATTGTCCGCCCACTGTTGTCAGAATCTGTGGAAGAGAGGTAAAGGATGGTAGAGTGCGTACTATCAGAATAGAGTACCTATAGATGTGAGTAGGGCTGGATAAAACCACAGTAGTAGTAAGGGAGGTCGTCAGTTACACAGGAGTGCTGGTAAGGGAAAAAAAATGCAACTGAGATACCTCAAAATGGATTAAAACAGCTTTGAGCACATGCACTTCATAGGTTCATAGGTTGGTACTAGACTATCGGCCCTAGGGCCTATACAAGCCTAGCCATAACAATCTCCTGGCTATTTCTTCCCACAGCATTTACTTCCCTGGACCTCTGTCAACCAGGGTGATTGACATGATCCCTGGGGTGAATTTCCTATCTCCCATCCAATCATCAAGGTTCCTTTTGAAGAGGGCCAAAGAGGCTCTCTGCTTGACATGTATGGGCAGTCTATTCCAGAGTCTGGGGAGTCTCTGCGTCAGGAACCTATCCCTCTAGCATGTTTTGTTCATTGCAATGACAAGGTTTAGATCACTGGAGCGTGTGCCTCTGAAGGATTGGGATTTCTTTATGTGTAGCATGTCCAACAGCTCTGGGGTTTGACATAGCCTTGTATGTTAAGCAGAGATTGCCTCTGAGTAGGCAATATGCGACAGAGTATAGGTGGAGTTTTTTAGACAGTCAGCATAAGGCATCTGTTTTAGGCCTGTGATTCTTTTAGTGAGGTATTTATGCGGCCTTTCCAGTTGTTGCAGATGTCTTGAAAGATACATACCAAATAGGGTGTTGTATTCTATAATGGGTCTAATGAGGGATGAGTACAGTGGGACAATGACCTCCTTTTTTCTGGATGAAAAGCCCTTAGTGATGAGGTGTGCCACATAGAAGGATTTCCTGACTGTTGTGGCAATGTGGTTATCGAAGGTGAGACCACTGTCCACCTGTGTCCCTAAGTCTCTATCACACTTTCAGTGTTTAGTGTACTGCCACCTATGTGGTAGTTCACAGGTACATCTTTTTTCCCAAAGGGGATAACTATACATTTCTTGGCACTGAGCCTGAGCCCATGGCTCTGGCACCAAGCATCTGTTTCTGTAAGGCCCTTTTGCAGAATATCCACATCATTTGGGGATTCAATAATGGCTCCCAGTTTGCAGTCATCTGTGAACTTTGTTAGCCAGAGTCCCTTAGTGTTGGCCTGTACTTCAGAGAAGTAGATGCCAAACAAGAGCGGTCCCAGTACTGAACCCTGAGGTACTCCACTTGTCACTTGTCAGGAGCGGGATTTGGAGTTGGCTACATTTACAATGTGGGTTCTGTCAGTAAGCTAGTTGGCAACCCATTGAGTGACATAGGGATTAATGCCCAGCTTAGTAAGTTTATCTATGATTCCAGAGTGGGGGACGCTGTCGAAGGCCTTAGCGAGGTCCAGATAGGCTATGTGGACCACCTTACCCTTGTTCATGATTCTGGAGACAGATTCGAAGAAGTCAGTCAGGTTCAGGAGACAAGATTGGCCCTTCATGAACCAAAACTGCATGGGGTCCAGTGTTTGAAGGTTGCCAATGTCTTTGTTTATAAGTTCCATGATAATACACTCCATGGCCTTGCAGAACAGGCTCGTCAGACTGATGGGGGTGGTAGTTCCCGGGATCCAAGGTGGATCCCCCTTGTGGAGTGGGATTACGGCAGCTGTGCGCCACTCAGTGGGCATGAAGCCTGAGGTGAGGCTATGATTAAGCATGACACTTAGGTGAGGTGCCAGTTCATTTTGTAGTTCATGTAGTACACAGCCTGGCATGTCGTCTGGTCCCATGGATGCTGTATTGTTAGCTTTGGAGAATGTGTTTTTACCTGTGTGGCCATTATTACCGGAATTTGGCAATCTTTCAGTATTGAGATGGGCCCTTTAGGGGGTGGGGGGATGAAGTTTGCACTGAATCAATCTGCCAATATATTAGCAATATCCTTGGGATCAGTATATTTAATGCCATTATGTTGCAGCTCAGAGCAGATCTGAGCATTGCCATTTAGATTCTTGACATAGCTATAGAATGCCTTGTGGTTGTCTTTGGAATCTTTGGCCATTTTATTTTCGTAACTAGCTTTGGAGGATTTTATGAGGGATCTCAGCTTTTAATGAGGCTGATAAGGGAGTTTTTTTGCATCCTGGGATTTTCCTCTTTTCTGCAACAGTTTCTTCCATTTATTGTAAAGCTTGTTTATGGCAAGGGACCACAAGATTGGCTTACTTTTTTTGCAGGAGAGCGTCTTGGTTCTATTTGGGATGGCATGATTCATGCATGAGTGGATGTGCCCGTACAGTGCCTTAGTGTAGGATTCAGCAGTCGAACTTTCAGTTCCCGTCTGCATGGGTGTCATGAAGTTTGTCACTTCTGACTTGAGTAGCATGAAGTTGGCTTTGGAGAAGTTTTTTACGGAGGTTTCCTTACTAAATCTAGATTTAGATTGATATTTTGTATTACCTAGTTAAGAGAACATGACATTTCAGCTATTTATGAAACAATGACAGCAATCAGTTCTGTAACTGTGTATGACAAAATGTTGTTGCAGTATGGGGAGGCATGCATTATGTATAAACTTATTATGAATACCTTTAATCCTCTGTTATGGATGTGCAACATAATACATCGATTGACACTTTCATATTTTCTAATTGATACATTATGCAATCAAAAGACATGGCATCATTGGAAGCATGTAAATGAGCAATTGTTGGGATGGTGCAGTAGTTTTGTCACCTCACAGCAAGAGGTTCTCGGTGCCTTTTGTGCGGAGTCTGTGTATCCTCCCTGTGTTCGTGAGGGTTTCCACCTGGTGCTCCAGTTTCTTCCCACATTACAAAGACATGCATCTGGAGTGTTTCTCTCCAAGCCTTTGCTGAAAATTGGCTCATTCCAAGTTGGACTTTCCCGGTAAAGAAATGTTAAATAAAATAAAATAAATAAATGGCACAAGGTAATCAGGCATATTCAGAACATTCATGACCATCCCAATTATTTCTTTCCAAAATTGTCTATATGGATAGCTGGAAGGATGTGAGAGATTAAAGAAATGGCAAACACCAAGTGAGTTTTCAGTAAGAAGCCTTTGTCCCTTGACATGAAACTATCATATTAATATTTTTCCTTTAACCCTGATCAGGTTTCCCAGCAACTGAGAAACTGGTGAGCTTACTGGAGAGCAATTCTTTACTGAGAGATATAAGAAGACTATCACCTATTGATCAGACTAGCACTGTGGATTCATTCCACAGTGCCTTTATACAATATGAGCCAAAACGTACAACATACTCCTTCCATTGAATGAAATGCAGGCATGATTTAACAACTTATTCTAACATGTTAATGGAAAACACATTTACTCAACATTTTCAATCATTAATGTATTACTACAAAGTCAGAATTTTCCTCTCAGCTTTATATTTCATTGAAAATTCTGGATAGCATTATCGCATGGATGTCCATAGTGATCCTTGTCTGCAAGTGTACTTCATCAAGGTAAAGAAAGGGGAGCCATTGGTCAGAAAATGTGCTGGTCCATCAACTTACAGTAAGTTAATTGTCAGAGAAAATGTACCATTTTCTGTCAGAATCACCTTCAGCATTTCATCTTTGGTTCACTGCTGCAGTTCTAGACATAAATGTTTTATAGTAATGGTATGGAAAAACATGTGATCTCAGTAGGCATGTGTGATAAGGAGGTCATCATGATTACATTCATGGCATGATTACAGTGCAGTGGACTGAATCATCTTTTCATGTTAATGGATGACCCTGTGTTACATCGCCTTCTTCTTTTGGCTGCATTAGCATTCATAACATGGTAATAAAGCACTATGTTGCAAAGAAATGATTTCTGTAAGACACTGCACTACATCATTACAGATTATGCATACACCATCAGGGAGCATGCCCTGACAATTGTTAATTCTAGTGTTATAGTACAGGAGCTACAAAAGGATGGTGAGCAATGGTTACACCCACCACTGGTGAGTAGCCAGTACTCCTCTGTCGACTGTAGAGATACAATTAAGAAATACAGCACTGTTATATTACCCCTAGCAAGAATATTGTCACAAATGTTTGAATATAATAGTACTCAAATAAATACTGTTAAATAATGTATGCCTTACACTTCCTTGCCACAATGATTGCATGTATTGCTCGTAGAAAAAATGTCAATGCCAGCTCTCGTTAGTCTGTATAAGGACTTACTGGAGTGTTTTCCTTTCTTAGGGCTTTTTTTCACTGACTGTTTTTAGTAGATCACTCAATTTTGTTAGTCTAACGATGCATGTATTTCACATATGTGCACATAAATGCCAACATCACACTCAGCGCAACATGTAATGTACTGTTGTAGTGTACTAAAGTAAGTCTGGTCAAGTGCACACACAACATAAATCACATTGTGGCAGCAGACCATCCACTGTACATCTGACTAGCTAAGCAGAATTTAATTTGATGTATGCAGAATTTACAAACCACGCCATCTGTACAAATTTGAACATGTATGCTGGCAAAGAACAATTTTCAGTTTCAACAGTAATTGCACATTTTTGTGTTCATTATTTCGAAGACCTTTGGCATGTATTTCAAGTCTGTTCACAAACTGTTTTATATTTTATTTATTTATCTTTTATTGGCCCTTTTCAGGGGAAACTCAATGTTGTGGTTATATTGCAAGGGGAAATTTGGTCAGGGCATGGGGGAACATACCCTACTCTTTTTGATAGGTGCCATGGGATCTTTTACATCCACCTGAGCTACCACCAACCCAAAAAGATAGGGTCTTAGTTTAACATCTCATCCGAATGATGGCAAACTCAGGAGTGCAGCACTCTCCTTACGCTGCACTACAGTGTCAGCAATCAATCTTTCTAGTGTGGAAGAGAACCCACAGCCTCCTGGAGCAAAGGTGAGTGTGCTACCTGTTACTGACATTTGTTCACTGATGAGTACAGCTAACCACAGTTTCAGTAGTCAGTGCAGATTAACATACACATATGATCAGTATTTTCACTGGTTATCAGTTAATGTTATGTTTTTTATGATTGTTATTACTACTAGAAATGTTCAAATCCAGCAATGATACAATTATAACACTTGGTGTGTCAATTTTATATAAAGCAAGTAGTAGTAATGTCAATAATATAGCTTCATGAGGTCATGGATAAGTAGTAGGCTGGCTGCCCTTTTGGTCTGTTTTAAGCCTAGCCAGTTTCCCTTCCAGTGTTTCAATGAGCCTATCATGTTTGGTGTTAGATTGGCATTACCCATCCAATTGCTGATAAATTTATATTACACCTGGTGAGAATAACTGGGATTACACCATAGAGAATTGGAGGTGACCCATGAGTCAGATAAAGTATTTAGGAGCTGCCTCTGTCCATTAGCAGGAGAATTCCAGTGGAAAATGTTCTAAGTTCCATCCATACATCCAAGCTGCACTTTGATATGTGATGAGTCTTGCCTTATGTGGATAGAGAGTCTGTTCCACAGCTATGGTACTCTGTGCCAGATATAACTGTCCCTCCAATCCATGTTGTTGTTGTTGTTGCAGAACATCTTGAGATCCCCTAGAATGAATATTTCCGATGCCATTCGACTTGCTGATGTGCAGCATTTCCATCAGTATTGGGTCAGAGGATGCCTTGTATGCCAGACACAGGTCAACTTATAGCTGTCAGTAGGATATGGAGTATAGTGACAGAGTTTTGAGCCAATGTGTGCAGGGCATATTGTTAAGACCTTAAATTCTTTAAGTATGTATTTCTATGGGTGTTCCAGTTGTTCCATTTGTCTATACAGATATATGTCAAAGGAGGCATTGTACCCAATGTTTGGCCTAATGAAGGCTATGTGAAGTGGTCTCCCTTTTCCTTGATGTCTCTCTTTCCATGTCTGAAAATCATAGGTTGACAAAAATAATTCCTGTCAGCAGCAGAAATCTTACAGTTCAGACAGTAACCACAAGATGAAGTACCAATGCATGTCACATCGCAGTGAATCGATTTGTTAGGTGGTGGTGGGGGCTTAGGTGTGATGTAAGCAACAACATGACAGTAGCAAACATGACTGCATTTTTTTAAGCTGAATACTAAACAACATGTTATGATGTAGTCTACATAATCAAATTCAGACACTAGATAGAACATCATTTGCACTGTACATACAAAACGCCTGTGTTTTCAAATATGCAGAATTTAATTTGATGTATGCAGAATTGACAAACCACACCATCTATACAGATTTGAACATCTTTATTTAGTAGTTGAGAGTAACACAGTGCAATCACACACAAATCACTGTTATATTGAAATAAAAACTTTAGTCTGTGCACTGTAAAACCACTACAAGTAATTTAAGGTAATAGATGACGAACAGTGGTTTAGGGTGGGTATATGCGGTCTGCCTTGAAGAAGCAGTAGGTGCTAACATCATTATGATATGGGCCATGAATAAGAGTGACAGAACAGGATGGAAGGGGCACCCTCACATCATGACCTAGATATCCCCAACACCACCGTACAGGCTGCCTACAGGCAGTGTACTAATACTTCCTAAATTAAAAGAAATGTAGAGGCCATACAATATGTGCACATATAGTATAAGTGACCCTACACAGATGAAGATGTACAAGTCAGTATAGATAACAGCTGTACAGGAAATGTGTTTAATAAAACAATTGGAAACAACCCATTACTATCTGTTATTGCAAATAATGACATCAGGTGATGCATTATTCTGTCTCCTAAAAGTATTCCTACAACAGATGGACATGATTCCAGAGAAATTCATTAGAAAAATCCATAAATTACATTTATGGTGTTGTTGTGTCTGTATGAAGCATGTAAGCTGTGATACATATTACAAAATGACATGTTCACATTTTAATAAGAAGTACACTAAAGGAAGTATTAGTACATTAAGGGATATTAAAATTCATGTGATATCATACCTAAATGAAGAACACCAACATCCTCAATGGAAATGTCAATTATGACAAAGTCAGACATATGACATGTGTCACTGATATGGTAAAGCAATCTGTCCACTGCAGAAAAATAAAACATATATGATAATAAGAATAGCACACACAAACTAAAATACACACACACTTATTCATAAACAAAATGCGTAGCATTACCACCATTATACTGATGGTGGTACTGACACTAGGATACCTGTGGGTCTAGTACAACTGGACAGAATCCTGAATGTTGGGTAATGCAGACCACATTCTCATACTCCTGTCAGAAACTCATCTGATAGACCTCTTGTCAGAATAAGCATTCCATTACATCCTCCATGCTGATGTAGCTGCCGCAAGTACACCTGTACACAATTCATGTTTGCAAACAATACACAAAAAGAAGCGCTGACAAGCAAATAAAGATATAAAGAGTTTAATGCATCATTAAATATATATGTATGTAGACACACACATACATGTATAGATTTCTGGATACATACCTGTAACATTTTATATGTATACATATGTGCAATATATATATATATATATATATATATATATATATATATATATATATATATATATATATATATTGGGGGTTGATATAATGATTAAGGAGTTTGCCTCAAAGACACAAAGTATAGGGTTTGATTCTTGCCTGCAGTGGTAGCTAGCCTAGTACTTACATACAGATATGCAAATATATACATATGTGTGTGCCATACCTCATGAAGCTTACACACACACACATATTACCATGTACAAATGTATGTAACCATTCTATGTATGTGCCTTTCTACATGGACAGAAAGGTATGTACAGACATTTCACTGAACCCCCAACCCCCCAAAAAATTAAAAAATGAAAACATCCACATTTATGTCACTCTATCTATACATATTATAAACTTTATAAACGCATTCTATGAACACCTTCAGGAATGCATGGCTCATGCAATCCCAAATAAAACCAAGACCCAATCCTCCAAAGGCAGACGTCCTGTCTGGTGGACCTAAGCCATAAACAAACTATACAATAGAAGGAGGAAGCTACTACATAATAGAGGAAGCTACTACATGATAGAGCAAAATCCCAAAAAGGGAAGGCATCTCTGATCAGTATTAGCAAAAAACTACGGGCACTCATAAAATCGTCTAAGGCCAGCTTTGAGAGAAAAATTGCACAGGACACTAAGGATAATCACAAGGCTTTCTTTAGTTATGTTAGGAACCTGGGTGGGAATTCCCAGATATGCTCAGAATTAGTCCAAAATGACAAAAAATACACCAAACCCACAGACATTGCCAACATCCTAGCTGACAGGTTCAGCACAAACTCCCCCCCCACCAAAAGGGCAAATATCTATCCCAGCAGAGTGCTGCCCCCCTGACATCTCAGATGCTCAGGTAAGAGCTGCCCTCTCCAAAGCAAAAAACACAGCATCAATGGGACTAGACGGTGTCCCGGGCTGCGTCCTACATGAACTCCAAGAAGAGCTAAACCCAAACATAAAACTACTGTTCAATCTCAGCCTTACTACAGGATATATACCCAAAGAGTGGTGTACAGCAACAGTGGTCCCTCTACACAAAGGTGGTGCCTCAACGGATCCTAGAAACTATCACCCCATAAGCCTGACTAGCTTGGTCTGCAAAGCTATGGAAAGGATCATCATGGACCTCATAAATAAAGATATTGGGGACCTACAGACACTGGATCCTACCCAGTTCGGCTTTGTTAAGGGCAGATCCTGCCTCTTAAACCTGGTTGATTTCTTTGAAACAGTCACCAAGGCCATTGAAGAGGGGAAGGTGGTCCACACAGCCTACCTGGACCTCGTAAAAGCCTTCGATACAATACCCCACTCGAGCATTATAGATAAGCTCACCAGCTTAAATATAAACCCCTATGTCACTAGATGGGTTGCAAACTGGCTCAAGGACAGAACCCACATGGTTAGAATTGCTGGAGCCATGTCAGACTCCAAACCAGTTACAAGTGGCATCGCACAAGGCTCAGCCCTGGGACCTCTCTTGTTCGGTATATATTTCTTGGAGGTACAGGCCAACACGGAAGGACTGTGGCTGACCAAGTTCGCAGATGACTGCAAACTGGGGCCATAATCGACTCTCCAGCCGACACAAGCATCCTACAAAAGGGTCTCATAGAAACAGACAACTGGTGCCAGAGCCATGGCCTCAAGCTAAACGCCAAAAAGTGTATAGTCATCCCCTTTGGCAAAAACAAAGTGCCCACAAATTACCACATAGGTGTTAATCCATTAAGTACAGAAGAAGTAATTAGGGACCTGGGGACCCAAGTTGATAGCAATCTCTCATTTGACAACCACGTGGCCAAAGTGGTCAGAAAAACATTTTATATAGCCCACCTAATCATGAAGGAATTCACATCTAGATCAGGGGAGGTCATTGTGCCTCTTTACTCATCCCTCATCAGGCCCATAATTGAGTGCAATGCCCCTTTTGGGATGTACCTTACCAGACACCTGCAGCAACTGGAAAGACCCCAAAAGTACCTCAGCAGGAGGATCAAAGGGCTCAAACAGATGCCATATGCTGCCCGGTTAAAGAAACTCCAGCTCTACTCAGTGGCATACTGCCTGCTCAGAGGTGATCTGTGTCTGACGTATAAAGCCATGTCCAACCCGGAATTAATGGACATGCTGCACCTCAGAAAATCCAAATCCCATTGAGCTACGCGCTCGAGAGACTTGAACCTCAGCACTGAAATAAATAGGACATGCTGGAGGGACAGATTCATAACCCAGAGGATCCCTTCACTCTGGAATAAAATTCCAGTCCAGGTTAGGCAGAGTCCCTCATTGACTCTCTTCAAGAGGAATCTTGATGAGTGGATGGGAGATCGTAGGTTTACCCCGGGTATCACTTCTGTGTCACTGTTAGACAGAGGCACAGTATACTAACCTCGAAAAAGGGCATAGCAAAATTAATTTAAAATGGGTGGCGAAAGCCAAACACACTCTGGCTAGGCTTATAAATGCCCTAGGGCAGATAGCCTAGTATGAACCTATGAACCTATATGAACATAATTACAAATTTAAAAATCTCTTTCGCTGCACAAACACATAATTACTATTAATTGCCAGTGACATTAATACATCCAGTTCATACCAAAATATTATTATGAACATTTAAATGTAATATTATCTCTCTATCTCCCTCTCTATCTTTATATCTGTTTATATATTGAGAGATAGGTTATCTACACTTAATCTAACCCTCATTTAATCAATAGTCAAAAGAATGACTGGATAATACTGACACTGTAAGAATATCTAAACACAAAATACTGACAAAATGAATGTTGCACTAAGGAAGGCATAGGCCCTTTACCCACTGTTGTGTAAATTCAGACTTAGTATATAATTAGCAGGGGATGTGGGGGTGCAATCTCCTACATGAGGGGTGCAGGGGATCTTGACTCACTGCAAAACCTTTTACAAAATGTGGTCTGATTTTGTAAGATTTTTCAATGGCTTTCTATGAGGTTAAATTTTGTCACATTTTTCAAGAAAGGGGGGCACCCCCCACCTCTCGCTAATTATATATACCAACTCTTTGGTCAAACAACAGTGAGGAAAGGGCATACACTCTTCCCTAGTATCATTTCCAACTTATCAGCATTTTGTGTGCCAATATTATGCAGTTTAGATATTTGCAGTTTTGCTCTAGTTTAGATATTATGCACCGAGTGTTAAAGTAGAGGTAACCCATTGAGATATATATATATATATATATATATATATATATATATATATATATATATATATATATATATATATATATATATATACACACACAGCTATGTGTGTGTGTGTGTGTGTGTGCGTATTTATATATTATATACACATACATACTTGTATATAAACTGACTTGGACACACACACACACACACACACACACACACACACACACACACACACACACACACAAATATTCAAACACAAACACAAACAAAACAACACACACATATGAGCAAATAGGAGTATAAGCATTTTCAATTGCCAGTATCAGTAATGCATCTAATTAATACGACAAAAATGTCTTATGAGACATTAACTGTAACAGTGCATTCACAAATTGCATATGTATGCAAATGTGAAATTGCAGTAACAGAAAAGGTCAAGAATCTTCCTTGTGTGAAAATAAATTGCATACACCCAATATGTCAATACGCAATCACAATCTCCCCATGAAATTGATGACATGCTTGATGATGACACTGATAAAATTACATTCATTTCACAACTTTGAGTAAAAAAATAAAAATTAGGCATTCATTTTCAGAATGCTATCCACATATGCATGACTGTTGTATAATATATATGATATAGTGGTACTTCAATATCAAATTGAGAACTTAGGGAATGAAAGTGGGGCAAATACAAGAAAATAACATATACAGATGTTAGGATTATGCACTGTTTTCTCACACGGACGGAATGGAAAGGTGAAGCATTCGAAACATACATCATTGAATTGAAGATCTTAACCTACACCTGAGTGCTTCACCATTTTGTCTTGTAAAACAGAATCTATGTGACATCATTGTCTGTCTCACAGTATAGATAAGGAAAGTGCAATAAACCTTATCACTCAAACAAAAGAATGGGCAATACAGAGAAAGGAGAAAAGTTAGTAATAACAGCACTTCATAACATCTCTGAAATGATTCATACTGAAAAATCTATTACTGTACCACCCTCAAAATTCAAAGGTAGCAATAGTACACTAGAAAAGAAATTAGTTATGGATTTCAACTGAAAAGTTGTGACAAATGCAAAATTATATGACCAAAGAAGTGCTACACTACAGAAGAACAGCATGAAATACATAAAACATTACTTAATTAAAAAAATCTAGCATAACTACTTCAATAAACGATTGCCTTAATTTGACCATCAAAGTACTGCAGCCAATAAATAACATTATAAAACCTGAAAAAGGGACTACTCAACATACCAGTCATGATTGCTGACACGATGGACACTACAAAAAGGTGGTGGCCAAATATCACTATCGTCCTCTACCTGCAGCACTTCTGAATCACTGCTATCAACAGACAGATAAAGATTGTCTCTATAAGGGTCCATAGCATTGCCATCCAGACAGCAATCAACAGGCAGCTCACTACTTCTGGTAAATTCTTCATCAGAGTGCACAGAAACACTGCTGCCCTCTGTACTATCTGACATTGCTCAGGAGGTTAAAGGTAATAAAAAGAGCATAAGACAGAGTCAACAATGGATAAAAAGCTTTACAAAGTATAACGTGGAGAATTCCTTAAGACACATTACTAATGAAAAACAGAAGCCCAGAACATCACATAAAAAGTATGGATACAGAACTTGACCAAATCACTTTAAGGTCCAAGCAAGCCAGGCTGTACTGTTGATAGGGAACTTTTATGGGTCCAATAATGAAGATGCACTTGTTTGTTTGTGTCTTTCGGCTTTTCCCGGTTAGGGGTCGCCTAATGATTGGTAGTGCATTTTTACGTACCAGGTTACCAGCCCTGATGCACAACCTTCAATGAAGGCATGCCCCATTCACGTATGCCTCCACACAGAAGATGCTCTAGCTGAGAATCGAACGGGACAACATCTTGCTATGAGGCGACAATGCTACCGCAGCACCACCACCGCAGTCAATAATGAAGATGCACTACCAGGTATTAATTTTTATGATGCAGTGTTGGAGATGGGGGACCTATATACCTGTAAGTCATTGCATGATAATTTAGCAGGAGATCACAAATTAGATTACTATGGACTAGACCCAGACTTAACATTGGGAGCTAGTCAGATAATTGATGCAAACAATGTATTTGATGAGACACTTGGCATTTGCTGTTCCTGCAAACATCAGCTTATACATATTTTGGAACCAATGTTGGGGTAGCGAGTCAGCTGCATTATATCCTACTGAGTCATCACTTAATGAGCAACATTCTGTTAGTGGAAACAGTAGTCTCTCCATATTCCAACCATAGTCTGGTCAAGATGGAATATAATGAAGGTAATTGCCATCCTCAACCCCAAAGAAACAGTTTGATCCCTAATATTAAAAAAATCATGAATAATGAGTGAGTGGTCTAAAGAGTACTGGTGGCCCTGGGTGGGATGTAATCAAGTGACATGGGAGCGTTGGGATGAGTACAAAACTTTGTTGTTAGAACACTTAAGATACAAGGGGGTTCAAGAGTGATGGGCAAAGACACTACAGAATATAGCAAAATGACTGTATCTTTGACACATTGATACACTAAAGGATTGTGTATGGATATGAGCATTAAGGAAGAATTAAGAATGTTAAAACAGGAAGTGAAGCAGTTATCCTATGCAAAGCACACAGTAGGTGGGTGAGGTTGTGAGAGCTACTTTGAGCAATGCTGATAAGCTCATCCAGCCTTCTTGCAGTTCCTCTCAGGGAATGTAAATGGACACATGCAATACTTGCCATGAAAAGGAGGACAGCACCATTATACAATCTGCACAAGATATTACTGATATTATGAAGTCTTTTTGAGCCACTATATACAGCTGGAAAAGGTGGGGAAGGTAAACAGTGGCATCCTTTAGGGATAAGCTAGATGGCCAGAAAATGAAACTGACCGAGCAGTTTACAGCAGCCACAATCCATGTGGCCACCATGGCATTAAAGGCCAGAAAGTCCCCAGTTCCAGGTAGCCTAATGGAAAAGGTATACAACAGACTAGTGGAAATCTTAATTCTGGTTTTACACACCCTCTTTGTAGCTAATTACCCTTCCTGTAGATAAATGACTGGCCAGCATTATGACATTCCGTCAAGAAGGGAAGGACCCAGTAAACTACAGAATTACAGATCAATTGAATTGTTACCTATGGAAAGTCTTAGCAACCAGATTGAATAGGATAATTCCACAACTAAGAAATGTAGCTCAGGAGAGCTTTATAAGTAATATGCAAGGGGTTATGGGACACATAAGGGAGTTTATTAATATGCATCAAATCAGCAAACACTGGTATATTCCTATGGCAACAGTCTTTAGATTTCAACAAAGTATTTTACTCTCTGCAGTGAGACTTTCTATATATGGTGATGGCTGTTTGAGGGGGATGTAGTGCAATAGTACAAATTGTTATACTCTCAACCCATGGCACAAATCAAAATCAATGGTCTCAAAGTAAACTGGGATAAGACAACCATCTTCCCTCTCAAGCAGGCTTTTTTAGGTGTAAAACAAGAGATAATACATACAGGACTTAGATGGGTGCAATCTTATAAGTATCTTAGGTTCATAGCTAGTTACTAGTCTGCAGTCCAGGGGAGCATTGAGGACCCTAGCCAAAATTCCCTGTTGCCCCCTAAGACTGTCTGGTTAAGTGACTTGCTCAAGTTCACAGAGTAAGCAAATGAGGGCTAAAGGAATAAAATCCTGTAGCACAGGAACTGTAGCTAACAACCTTAACCTTTGCACCAGCTTCCAGATTTCCAAAGGGATACTCGTGTCCAGTGGGCTGACACAGTTCGTAAGCAAATACATTATACATTTGTCTGTTGAATTCCTGCACCTGTCACATAGAAGTTAATTAGTACTTCACTATATGCAATTTGAGTATGAATGCCAACATGTCATGTGTCTTGTAGTTTAATGGGTTGTCAGAAACATTTTCACTAAATGTGAGTTTCAAGGGAAGATATGTTTCCTGTTTCTTACAACAATATCAATTTGTTAACCAGGTAGGCCCGCTGGACCCATAGTCCCTTTTCAGGGGTAACCTGGGGGCAATGTCTGGTTAAGTGATTTGCTCAAGGTCACACAGTATGCAAATGAGGGTTGAAAGAATACCATAAGAACTACAGCTCAGAGCATTAACGTTTGCACTTAAGGTATCTAAACTTGAACAAAAGTTTCCTGAGATGCTCTTGTGTAATCTGACTCTTGTACTAAGCTTTAACACATTAAACATTAAACAATGGGCCAGCTTAAAGCTCTCTTTGATGTTTAAAATAGCTGCAATACATATGAACATTCTCCCCAAATACCTGTTCCTTCCTAGATGCCTGCTGGGACTCATGAAACATCCTCTCTCCTAAAATTTGCAAGCCATCTTTCTGGACTTTGATGGAATGGCAAACATCCCAGAATAGCTAGGAAAAAAACTTATGGCCTCTTCACTATATGGTGGGCTTGGATTACCAGATCTGGCCAGTTATGATTTAGTGGCTAATATCACACACCTAACTAGCATAGACAGCAACTACAACTAAATATACCAAAAACTAGACCACAGCAAAACCATTCTAACCCATTACATGACTTCACATACCCACATATATTCTGGGTACCAGATTCTATCAACCCAATACTAGGAATATAACTATACTGGAACTAATACCCACACTAGCACATCCCCTCCTCAATGAGATCTAACCACAATACACTAGTGAGATCTGACCACAAACAAATCCCCAAACCAGCACATACCCCAACATCACCCACTCACCAAGACCCTAATCAGTAAACCCTCACTACACACATCATGCCACACCCCCACACCACATATCCCCCACAAGCAAGACCACATCAGACCAATGACAGCCCTTCACAAATGCTTTCCACTACATCCTCAAATCCACATCCCATGTGCATAAGCGTCCACAAATCTCCAAGAATGCCAACCAAAGGTAAGACCAAAAAAAGAATCCATCCTCCAACCACAGGTAAGCCACCAAACAAGGTGGCTACTCTCCCAAAAGCACATTGCTGATCAACATTAGCAGAAATAATGAACAAAAAACAAAAATGAAACAAAAACAGAAATAAAACAAAATGAGCCAAAAATGAGGAAAAAAAAAAAACACAACAGGCCACAAAAACAAAAGAAACCTCCTCAAAATCCAAGAAACCACAAAGCCTCCTTCAAATGAACAGAGTTGGTTCATAACCACAAAAATCACTTCAACTTTGTTAGAAACACAAAACCACCAAACTTCAACACCTTAGAGTTGGCCCACCCTCAAAAAAAAACAAAGAAATCAAGATGCTCCTCCCTCCCCCTCCCCAAAAGAGTCAAGTAGTGAACCCAAGTCAAAACTGTAAAAAAAGACAAATCTGAACACAAAGCAAATCATCCCTGAAAACAAAGCATCATTGGGACCAAAAGAAGAGACTGTCAAACCACACAAAAAAATGCTATAAACCCTACTTCCACTCTAAAAAAAACAACACTAACACTGGACTGCAGTGGTCCCCACACTGGGGTGCACAGCACAACCCTCCTGATACACTCCACCCCTAAAGACCCTGAAACTCAAACTCTACAAAACCATAAACTAACAGACCTGGTCTAGACAGCTATGGATAGAGACAGGACAGACATCACACACCAACCCAGACAGAATACCTTAACACCTGCAAAACATGCCTAAACCGCTTTCAGACACTTGAAAACAGTCATGGATGCATTGATGAGGCAAAAACAGTCACTAGAGCCATTGATGGACTTGGCTCCACTCATACCCACAATACTCCACTACACAGCCTAGATAAGCTCAACAGCATAAAGCTTAAAAGTAAGCACAAAGTAAACCCTGATGTTACTAGATAAAGGAAAAACTAAAAAAAATAAAATTAAAATAAGTCAAAACAATCAGACTCACAAGACAAAACCCGGGTCCACAGTGTGTCCCACTGGGACCCTCTTGGATTAATCACTTGGGGTGGTGTTTTAAAGCACACATGGGAGGGCTGTGGCTGACAAAGTTGGGCTGTGGCTGACAACATGCACACACCAGCTGCAGACACACCAGCAGACACACACACACCACAAAACACCAAAAACAGAAGACAACTGGACAACTCAGTGCCTCTGAAACTAATAAAAACTAAATGTCAAATATAGTCAAACCAAACAAAAAAAAAAAGTACCACAAAAAACACATAGACAGCAAAAAAACACTGAGAGTAAAAGTAAGTAATCAGAGACATTACCAACCAAGACGACCAAACACCTCTCAAAACACAGGATTCCAGTTTAGAAAGTGGTTAGAAAACACACACACATTCATGAGGATATTCACAACTCACATCAAGAAGGATTCCAAGGATGCCATACCTACATCATCCCACCCACATTTGACCATGATTCCCCATGTATGTACCTTTGACAGCATTTGCAACAGCTGAGAGACACCACAAAGAGACCACAAAAAGGATCTCAAGTCTCTCCCATGGGTCATCTTATATAGACTATTAAAGAAACTTTAAAAGAAACTTCAGCCTGCCACAGCCAGCTCCGCCTCAGCTGAGATGAGAGGAGCCAGGCCATCCAGATCCTGATCACACACGCCCACCCTCAAAATCCAAATCCATCAAAAACCATGAAAATCCAGACCAAAACCTCGGCACAAGTATTAATAGCACGCACAAGTAATAGGGACACATAGAGGATAACTTCACATGCTTTCCCATGAACCAGAACAAGATCCCAGCAGAGCTTCAGCACCCTCACTGACACCACACTTCAAGAGAAATCTTGATGAGTGGATGGGAGATCTAAGTAGGGTAGGGTCACACTCACTCACACTCATGAAAGGGCAACTAAAATTAATTGTATTGTATAAGGGACCTTCATTGTGTACTCACTAGCAGAGCACAGCACAGTATAATTCTATTCTGTACATTTTTTTTTTACACCATTGGGGGGGGCAAAAGCCAGATCACTATGGCTAGGCTTACAAATGTCCCAGGGCAGATAGCCTAGTACTATACTATGAAACTATGAAACTATAAACCTGGTTGTAGCCAGGTCCATCCCAAGAGCAGTTTGGCTGTTACTCAAATTGAGCCTGATATGGGTGCAGTTAAAAAATAACAAAATCAAGGACAGGAGGTAAATTTGTCATCCTGGAGGATGGGAAAATAATATATGGGAGGCTCTATGGAAAAAAAAAACTAGCTTGGGGATGGCCAGGCTTATATGGATGTATCTGTACAAACACAAAAATATGTGTATTTTTCCAGGCCATCTTCTGGTGAGTCTGCATTTGGAGTGGGTCACAGGAACACAGATCTGTACTTACTCTTCCAGGAAGTGATGCAGAGGAACTTGTAGGCTCTGCTCTGATGGTGGCAATATTTTCAGCTAACTAGCCTGACCAAAAACTTGACCAAAATATTTGACACTCTCTTGGTGGGAGAATATCCTCACTTGAGCTAAAACCCCAAATATTATCTCTTCTTTACAAATTATTAGATGACTATAGCATATTTGAAAAAGGCCACAGTAGTTGGGAGAAATACCCAGAGGAAGAGATAGATTTTCATGAATAGGTGTCAGCTGGCAGATAGGGTACTTGCTGGCACTGGCTCCACTCTGCCCTTTTTTTGCACATTTTGAGAACCTACAGTTTTGGCATCTCTTGGCCCCTCAAATTATACATAGAAATGAAGGAGATGGTAAGTGATGATGATATAGTGAAGAGTTGGCGGACTATACCTATTTATTATGGGACTGTCTTAAACTATATTCCATTTGGGAGAGAGAGCATGATGCTGTGGCATATGCAAGCTGGAAAGTAATTCCCCAACTCCAACATACTAAATGCTGAATATTAGGAATAATACCAGAAGGAATGGGAATGACACAGGTGGAAAAGAGCTGGTTTCTTCACATGGTTATGATCCTATCAGTATGTATTTTCAAACACTAGAAAATGACTGCAGGTGACATTTTATGTGAACTGTCTTGACACAGTCACCAGAAGTGTAACGCTGCAAAACAGCCAGATGGCATTCTATATATAATCAGTATTGGTTTATTTTTCTACAATTTTGGTCTAGCTGTGTTCATGCAATCAAGTGCTGTCAAATTTATTATTCTGTCTGGTTTTCTATTGCAATAAAGCTATAAAAATAACATAATTTCCTTATCCATACACCCTACCAATGCATGGCACTATATTTTTTTTCATTCTGCTCTTTATTTCTGCCCCCTACAGAAATTGAAAGTAACAGGGAAATGTATAGGGGCAGGCTAGAGCAGCAGGTAACTGGAGTAAGTATAACTGGTGCTGGGAAAGATGTCAGTTTGCATAGCTGCAGGTAGGAATTAAAAATAATGGCAGATAACATTTATACAATAGGACAACATCTGTCAGTACTGACATTCTGAACTGGAATTAGTATGACTGTGTGATGTCAGAAATGTCCTTCTGCATGCCCCCCCAGTATAGCTGGAGAGGTGCTCATCATGTTAAGTCTTTGTGTACTGAGATTGTTAGTATGACTGTGGGTTCAATTTCCTACACCAAAAATAAAAAGATGCTGTTGGCATACCATCATTTTAACAATACTGCTGTTTTACAGTATAACATTTTAATCATACAATTTTTAAACTAATACATTTTAAAATAAAATAGCTAATATGTTAAAATAGATGTGTAGGTCCTATTATTAAAAGTGTATTTTCTGTATTATGGGTATGAACGTAGTTCAGAATGCATTTACATTTTTGTATGTCTCTTTCCCTACCTTCTTTGTTCCCTTCTCATTTCTACATTAATTTATTTTTTCTGTTTCTCCATTTCTGTTACTATTACATGCAGCAGCACAGAGACCTGGACTGACCACACTGCTATGGTCCGTTGTTTCTCATAGAGGTGGAAGTAGCTGCACCACCACCACCAGACACACCTAACACATCTTGTTCCCATCCTGCCAGAGTTTCCTCTATACCTCCTGCCCTGCCTGTACCACCTACATCAGATACCTCTGCACTGGGGGCCAGCAAACTAGTACCCGCTGGCAGCAGTGCAATTGGAGGTGACACATGTTACTGGCCAAGAGTGGACAGAGCTTGTGGGGGAGATATTGGGCAGGAGCTTTGATGCCCAAATTGGCCATATAGAGCCCATGCTCCAGTGACTCTCTGTATCATGTCCTTACCCAGCACTGACTCTACCTTCTGAGGCAGGACCCAGGATCCATTTTGAGGAGTAATCCAACTGTGTCAAAGTTGGCAGAGACTGGATCTCTGAACACACAATCCTATTCCAAAACCTGGTGTTCCCCTCCTTTTTGTGACTATGATCACCCCCTGTATGTTATCTAATCCTCATCTTACCATTGTCTTCCCTCTATTTGTCTGATGTCACCTTCACCATAGTGTTCCCTCATTGTGTTACCCCACAGCCTGTAAGTCCCTTGAAACCTCCCCTCCCCATCTTACCCACCTCTCACTTCCTTGGATTCCCTTCCCAACGTTCCCTTAAAAATAAATAAATAAATAAATAAATAAATAAAAGGGCACTGATCCCACAAAAATACTCCCCAACCTCTCAAAGCCCTTTAATTAATAAACACATGACTGGTTCCACTAGGTTATCATGAAAAGTTGGCTTTCTGACAAATCGTTGAGAATGCTAGTAATTAAATAATTAAGAATATTGCTCTAATTAACCAGTATTACTGACCTAAGAAGTTGAGAAGTCTGCTTCTATTCCACCACCATCCTGCTCATTCCTTGTTTGCTCGACTTGTGTTCTACTCTCTAATCGCTTCCCCTTTTCATCTCTGTTCTATGCTTCCATTTCATTCCTTTAATCTAGTCAAAAAGTAGATTAACACAACTCTCACATTCATAGATACAGTTTATATATTAAAATCAGCTTTCTGTGGTCATATGTTGAACAGCAATGTCACTGGTCATCTTTAACTACAGGCAAATGATAGTTTCCATCCTATGGCAAAAATAAACAAAAATCCTTCAAATCCACCAAGATCTTGTCATTGTTTATGCAAATGAGCTGAACACGGGTGTGTGTCACCAAGCAATATTGCAATATATCAAAGTTAATCACTTCCTTGTGAAGGCCTCTATGGCTTAATGTGTTCATAATGTGATCAATCCATTTGCAGTGGACCAGATGCAGGGTTCTATTCATCTGAGAGTGGGATGTTGTTTTACAATATTACATTTTCATCATACAGTTGTATTCCTTTCCCCTGCAATGTTTTTTTTTTTTTATTTTTAATGCCTTTCCTCTGAGTACTTCAGAAGCATACTTGGTTAATAATCTCATTCAGGGAATATGAGTAATATAGGCAGGGGTTCAAATCCATTCAGATGGATTCCTCTTTTCATGCAATCCTATGTTCCACTACCCTGAAACATGCTTAATGGATACCTTTCCTATTCATAATTCTAGTCTAGTCTCTAAAGAATACCTTGATTAATGCTCTGCTTTGGAGAAAATGAGTGACTAGGCATGGTTTCAAATTCATGCAGGTGTAATCATCTTGACTTCCTGTCATGTGTTCCTTTCCCCTGAAATGAAACATTCCTATCATCATAGTGTACATTCTATCATAGCGTTTGGCACTAATAAAATGTAAGTATGGAGTCCTCTAGCTTTGCTGAGCTAAGACATTATGGGATATGATCATAGCACACCTCAATAAAGCTCATTCCCTATTAGCTCACCTTATATACTTTCCATTTTCAACTTGTTCCCATAATCCTATTTCCAGTCTTCATCCTGGTCAAAACAGATAAACAGAATACACACATACCCACAAAGGGGGTAATAAAACAACTCACAATCCTGTTATTCTCATAATTCTCATCTCATCTGAGGTGTGACAGAGAGCAATGTCAATGGTTATATGTACCACAGAGAAATGACAGTTCTCATCCTACGGCAAAAACTGAGATAAATCCTTTGAACATGGTAAGATCTTGCCATCAGTCATGCAAATGATGTAAGCATATCCTTCATGGAACGAGTCAAAGCCCTGTCACTATACTTGGTATCCTACAGACTAAGAGATGACCTGTGTCTGGCATATAAGGTATCCTCTGACCCAATACAGATAGAATTACTGCACATCAGCAAGTCAAAATGGGTCAGAAATAATCAGTCTTGGGATGTAAAGCTCTTCTGTAACATTGGCAGAATGGTTTGGAGGGACAGGTATATCCCTCACAGGATACCACAGCTTTGGAGCACATTCTCTATTCACATAAAACAAAGCTCATCCCTGACCATATCAAGCATGATTTGTATCTATGAATGGGAAACAGAAAATTTACCCCAGGACTGCCCCCCTGCTCTTAAATGCTTTATCCCATGCATGGGTCACCTCAGATTATTTATGGCATGATCCCCGTTTTTCTCACCATTAGATGGGTAAGGCCAATGTAACAGCAAATGGAATAGCTTAATTCAAGCAGAAAGAGGGAAACTGGTTAGACTTAAAATGGCCCACAAGGGCAGCTAGCTTAGTACTTACCTATGAACATATGTGTTCTACTCTCTTGAAATGTGTTTTTCAGTCACCTATTGTGTGGGCACTCCTGTGGTATGCCTTGTTAAAGCCCAGGCCTTGACAATGTGATTACCATAATCAAGGGCTTGAAACCATTTAGGTGTATTTTTGTTGTCTTGCTTTCATGTGTTGTCTTCCTGTTATGTGTTCCATTCCCCTGAAATGTGTTTTTCTGTCACCTTTTGTATGAGTATGTCCAAGGCATGCCTTACTAATTCCATGCCAAAGACAGAAGTTCTGAACAATTTACGCATCGTTTTGTCATCTTGCTGCCATGTGTTCCATTCCCCCTGAATAAATATTCCTATTATCATTGTGTAAAGTATGTAGAGGAGTTTGGCACTTTCTAACTTATTTCTGGATTCTTCTGCCATTGTTGAGCTAGGAAGTTTAAGGATATGAGGTCCTATCCCATTTCCATCCTGCTCATTCTGTATTTGTTCATGCTTTGTGTTGTTTTCTCTGCTTCCTTCCTCTTTTCATCTCAGTCTGTCCTATACTCCCATTTCTAACCTATGATGTGATCATAAAATAGACACACCATACACATGCTGAGATGGGAATATAATTCAAAATCATACTTTGCATGACAGTTGGCAGACAGCAATGTGGATGGTCATATATGACCACAGAGAAATGGCACTCTACATCCTATGACAAAAATGATGGAAAATCCTCATCATGCACTACTCATTCATGCAAATGAGCTAAGTGTTGATGAACATACCAATCTGAAATAAAGTACAGCTATTACCATTATTTAAACTCCTTGATGGTTCACTGCACTCACATGGTTATTCTTACTGTGTCAGTGCACTGAGTTGCTTGTTTCAAAACCCCTCTGGGTTATATGTAATTTTACAACTTTCTGGTTTGCAGTCTGCACATATGCTGCATTTCCATGATATGTCTATTTTATAATCCCTTTGACTGCTGCAGTGGCTATCCTTATTAATGCACTGCTAGGAAAATATTAAATCGGAAAGACATGGGTTCAATGCCTCTGAGGCCTCTCTTTCTTACATTTATTTTTTGCCATCCTTTTGCAGATGTGTTACACGTCTCTAATGTGTGTTTTATGAACATGTTTACTCTGACTGCTGCAGAGATTCCCCTTGCTGGGAAACTGTGTATATCCTGGCATGTGAACTGCACTGATGGATGAACTTCCCTGAGGGTATTATATTTTCCTTATTTAATGACATTATAGTCCATGCCCAGTGATCACATTCTGATGTTGTCAGGACTGATGCAGGCTGGTACATCATTTTACTTTTATGGTATCCCACCTCTACTAGCCAAATTTCACATTCATCTACATTAATGTATAGTCATACCACTTTCTCCATTCTGCTTTTCTGACAATACTTACACGAGCACCTCCTTTTACATTCTTTTCTGTCAATCTGTATGGATTCTGTTGCTATATTACCATAACTCTCAACTGTCCAGATTTTTGCCTCATATTTTTGGTTGATTCCTCATAAAATTTGTGGTTTTCTGGCAAATCATTGAGGACAGATGTGACTGAATAATGACACATTTTAGTTTCAGAGTTCCTATCATTCAGAAAATGCATGATAATGCAAAACCTTTTATTCTAGCATCTTTCTAAGTTTGTAAGAGTAATATTTAAAATCTGTCCTTGTTTTGGGGCCTTTGTCCCACCATTAATTTTGCCTTTGTCAAGATTTCTTATGCTAAGAGGTTGAGAGGCATCTACTCCATCCTCAGCTGTCATTGCTGCACTATCTTCCATTGTACATCTCTCTCTCTAGTATGTATCTATATCTATATCTATATCTATATATATATATATATATATATATATATATATATATATATACATATATATATATACACACACACACACACACACACACACACACACACACACACACACACATGTATTGTGCTGTGCACTAATCAACTTTGAAAACCTGTGTATGCAAATTCAAAAGTATTATGAGGGGTACTTTTGCACTGTTAATGTTTACCTTTGCTGCTCGTACTTAACTGTCCATGAGGCAAACTAACATGATGTGGCTGCAGAGGCTGCACTGCGGTCTTGACCAGGTACTGTTCAGGCCCAGTTAGCCTGAATGCATGCATATACAATTAGCATTGTTGCTCATTATGCACTAAATGTGAATAGTGCTGGCTTGGCCTCAGACTCGGTGTTTATGAATCCCCATGCATGTGTCATTAATAGTGTAGATAACAGCATGTTCTAAGTAGGAAAAAAGCTTCTAAAGCACCAATTTTGCTGTTGATGTTGAGACTTGTGACATTTAACAAGAACACGTTCACTTTAAATGTTTGTAACACTTTACTAACCTCCCCACGGCACTGTCATAGGATGCAACTCTGTGAATAGTAACAAAATGGAAAGGTACATAATCTTTGCTGCCCATACCTATGTCATGCAGGCTAAGACAATTCCTTGCCTGAAACAAGATAATAGACAACAGGAAAAAATGGTGGGACTTTAATGATCTGTGGCAGAGAAGCAAGTGTTAATGAAAAAAGATGTAAAGCTACTAAAGGGTTTCTAGTCACTAAACAACATAAATCGGTGATATAGGGAGAAAAGGTAAGTCTTGGATAAGGTTAACTAGAAGTTATTCTGTAAGTGTGAAAACTGAAGTCTCACCAATGTTTTATTTATGGTTAAAATATTACCTATGTGGATACAACCATTACATATTTTTCCATTCGGTATTTACTGTCATGATATCTACAGACACGCTCAACATGAACAGTATGTGCAGTATGGACATACTTAAATGTAAGACAGAAACTCAGCCAAAATGCAGATTTTATTTTTCTTTATTGGAAAAAAGGTCATACCCTCCCCACATATTCATTTGATAATGCAAACATATCCCTACTTACGATCTTTACAGAGTTCTTTGTTAACAGTTATTGTATGGTCTTGTAACAAACAAAATACCTGAATTTTTAGAATATGTTTGTACAAATGTTCATTCTGCATAGAGAAAAAAGTGCCAGCAGACAAGAAAGGAAAGAATGGAATTAGAGAAGGAGGTTAAGAGACACTCACCCATATGTGAGGGACAGTTGTTACAGTTATACTTACCTGGGTGGACGGGCTGAAAATGGTCAGATCCTTACATACGTACATCTGCGTTCAGGTACGTAAATAAGCTTTGCTTTTATGTCCCTGCTAACTCTCATGATATATGCAATTATCTACGTTTTTTTTCTTCATCTAGCTAGTCCTTATTCCTCAAGTCCTGTTCTTGACTTGCTAAGCAAATACTAATTTGGAAACACATGTCTCGGTGACTGTACTTAACTATGATGGAAGGAAGAGCTGGGTCTCACAAGAGCAAAATGGGTGTGGGTATTCATGTAGTAAAAAGAAGGTAAAAAAAGATGCATAACAAAACAGAGGAACAAACAATGGTGACTGTTTGGTGTGCACCATTACTTTGTACTTAAAGGACAACAATGGGCTTCTATTATTAAATGCTCAGCTTCTCTGTCTTTTTTCTCCCTATTTACTGTCCTTGCTAGGAATAAACAACAATACAGCATTTAAAATATTTTAAAGTGACTGCTTCTCTCCACTAGAATAGTACCTTACTGTACTGTGGTGGTTTCACTTTCAAAAAACTTTTGTCCCCCCCCCCTGCTGCATTCTCCAATTCACTGATGTCATCCAGGCCACCGAATACAGGTAGTTTTCTGGCCATTTCTCTCCCCAAACTGACATCACCACTACCATCCTAAAAACCCCTCCCATGCTGTGATGTCACAACTCCCTGGTCCTTCCCCTACCCATACAGAAGTAAAAGCTAGAACAAGGAAACAGTACATGAGCCTAGTCTCCGGCTGTGAGCTGTCAATCACAGTAGGTAACAGCTCAAATTACCCTTAGCACTTTGACAGCTAGGGAAGTTACATGTGAAGGGGGATGGGAAATGAGTCAAAGTAATACAATTCAGGCTTTACAAAAGACTACAGTTTAGCCATTCTAAAAAGAAGCAGCAGTAAAAAGCACTTTGAAAGTCTGTTCCGTGTCATTTGCACTGTTTGTGTTTTAAGTAGTCATTGAATGGTATGAAATGTTACTTAAAACTAACTTACTGAAAGGCAGCAGTGTATGCATGTAAAATCAATGCAGTGACAGGAGCTTTAGGAAGAAAGATGGCTGCTTGATGCAATTTTTTTAACGACAAGCACTGCATTATGGGATACCTAGAGGCAGACTAAACAATCAGAATTACTTCAAGATGCCAGACCCCATGTGGGCAGACTCAGAAATTACATATAAAAATATTTAAAAACCTGTAAATAATCCCAGAGTATTGTTACAATGTAGGAAACACCAAACCATGATGAAATAGACATGTTTTTTTGAGTCTGTGGGTGCGGTTCTCCTTTAAGGGATTATGATTAAGAATAAGGAGGAGCTGCAAGCAATGGTGCATGAAGATGGTGTAGGCATTAGTGGTGTCACAGAACTTGGGCCAGTGACAATAGGGGAGGGAAGGGGAGACAAAAAGATACCCATGTATAGAATGTTCAGGAATGATAGATAAGAGCAAGATGGATTTGGAGTAGCAGTCTACATAACGAAAAGCACTGAACCTGCAATATGAGAAAAGGACAAACACGACTCCATGGACTGAGCAAGGGAGCAGACTTGTTCAGAACCTAGGCTATGTGTTCTGGCAGTTAAGAAAGAGGAAGAGAGCAGAGCTGGTGGGTCAGTATGGTGTTTCATGCTACAGATACATCAAAAGAGAAGCATGAGAGACAGATGAAGATAATAAATAAGCAGGGTAGGTGGAATGTAGTAATAGTCATGGGAACATGACTCTGCCAAGAGAAGACTAGAAGATTCTGTGCTCCAGTGTAGACAGGAAGTTAGAAACCTTATTAAATACAGCATGTGTGTGTGTGTGTGTGTGTGTGTGTGTGTGTGTGTGTGTGTGTGTGTGTGTGTGTGTGTGTGTGTGTGTACATGCGCACATGTGAGCATGTGTGTGTATTAGTGTGTGTGGTCAAAACACAAAGATAAAGATGATGGTCTGTGTGGCAACACAGGAATATGAGAATAATAATTAGAGCCAAAGATAAAAGGTTGTTAAAGAACAGTAGAAGGAAGCTAACATAAAGCAACAATGGTGGTGAGGATTACAAAGGTGCTAGTTTGAAAAGTAAGTTGCAGAATGGATTAGGAAGATGAGCAAGTTTTTTAGATATGTAGCAGAAGTAGGGGACGTATAGATTTGTCCATGGTGAATAATGAGGGGTGGAAGATTAAAAGAAATGGGGATAACACAGATACTACCATAGATACTTTAGACTTGGAGAGTGAGCTGACTTTATGAGATGCTGTCAAATCTGTCAAACCTCATCAAACTATCTGGTAGTGTAGATCACTCCAGGGCTGGACCACCAGGACTGGTGTAATGCAGCAGTGGTAGGGGCAGCAGCAAGAAAACTAAGGTGTGTCCTCAGGAGGCAGTTTCCAGATGCAAAGAAGTAATGTTTCTGCTCAATGGTCAGATTAGACCCTGAGTACTCTGTGCAGCTATGGAGGTCATATGTGTGAAAAGGATATCAGGCTGATAGGAATCCACAGAAAATTCGTCAGAAAGGTGCAGCTGATGGATGGGAAAGGATATGACTGGAGACTAAAGAAACTGGTTTTTTTCTCAGTGTGCAGCAGAAGAGACTAAGGGGATGTGATTTTGATACATAATATCATGCCAGGTAAATGTGAAAGGTCATTCTAAACAAAAGCAACAGAGGCGGCAGGAGGGGCAGAGTAGTAGATCACAGAGACTAATTACTCCCTGGCTGTCTCAGAATACTTTTCTACAAAGAGAGCTGAGAATCCATAAAACTGATTACTAAAATGAGTGATGGACAGAGAATACACAGAGGCATTTCAAGAGGGCATGGGAACAGGTGGAAGAAGGTAGGGGAGGGTAGAATATTAAATTTTTTTTTAGGTTTAATCCCCTCTGACAGTCCAACCTCCCCCAGCCACTCAGTGGGACTATTCATTCCCCATGGGACTAGGGCTGTGAGTTGAATGAGCTTGGAGTAATGCTGTTATCCCCACATGGATGCATCAGAAGTTTTTCCTGAAGACCTAACACCCTAGATGTACTGGCTTCATATTCATACTTCATATGGAAGGTGCAACGGGATATTGTGAGGAGACTGCCCTGCCTCCACAGTGACACTTCCCATTCTAGTCTCACCCACACGTGTCCAGTAATCTCCTACACTCTCCAGTATCACCAGCAGCAATGCAGACAATAGAAGTCCTCCCCAGTGTGCCTCCCCACCTTCAAGAGAGATAAGTATAACTGTTCCCCTCCCCGTGCTAGCTCCAA
Organism: Protopterus annectens; assembly: GCF_019279795.1. Classification (NCBI taxonomy): domain Eukaryota; kingdom Metazoa; phylum Chordata; order Ceratodontiformes; family Protopteridae; genus Protopterus; species Protopterus annectens. The sequence goes on along the minus strand of NC_056733.1, from coordinate 1,492,179,088 downwards.
CAGGTGCCAGAGCTCCTAACCATGCTCTGGTCACCTGGAACATAGGACTTTAACTCGTTATGCCAGTGGAACTGACTAGTAGAATATTAAGTGTACCTAAAGGGCAGACTAGATAGGCATATTCTCTCCTTCAGCTGTCGAAAAAATGGTACTAATGTAATATATATATATATATATATATATATATATATATATATATATATATATATATGTATGTATAAAGCAAAAAAGTCAAACTGCATAGCACTTCACATTATGAAGTTTTAGTAAGGTACCTTGTGGTAATTAAAAGTTGTTTTTTTTCTAATTTCCATGTTGTCATGTTTAGAGTATCAAAGTATGTGTCAACAGAGTCTTGTCTTTTAAGGCTTGGATGTTTTGGAAATGATAAATTCTCATTTTCGGAAACCACAGTGAAATAAGGGATTTGGGAAATTCACCATATTAAAACATATTTCCAGTTAAAATAAGGCTAAAGTCCATTCCAAAGAAATCAACGTTCCAGCCATTAAATCTTAATAGTGCAAATATTTTTCCTTTTGAGATTGCTTAGTCAATTCACTCTGTAATGCTTCCTGGCAGTTCGTTGTAGCTGTATTCAGGTCACATGTCTTTACCTAGGAAAGGAAATAGTAACATTTTAGAATGCTGGAGAAAAAAAATCCCTTAATTTCTTGCCATTGCATACAAGTTAAAATGCTTCTGGAAATTTTGCTCTAAAGTATAAAGCTTTCCAACTGTAATAATACTGAAGAAATTAACAGAAGGCAGAGCTTAGTAACTGTTCCAAATTCAAGAAAGGAGTGTTTTACTACATGAATTACAAGTTTACTTATTTACTTTTACTTACTACTTCATATTCTGGCATGGAAGTAACCTGATTTTACATTTATTTTTATTTGTTAACTGGAAAAACCTGGTAGTCAGAATTTTTCTTTTTCAGGGATAACAAAGTGACTTACTCAGAGTCACACAGTAGTAAAGCTGTTGAAGTGATCAAACCCAGGACTAACAGGTGAACTTTCTTATTTCGTCATAGCTTTAATCCCTTGAGCTAAACTACCCAAATGACATTATGATTTAATCCCGATATCACACTGCAAACACCTCTAAATACTGACACTGACAGATCCTCAGAAACACAAGTGGCATCCACGCCTGCAGAAATGTACATTTATATTCATTGTAAAATGTTGTTATTGTAACAGTGATTATTCAGTTTAAGGCTGCATTGAAATGAGAGTTAAAAGCCCTAGTATCACACTCCACATCCAGATCTAAAGGAATAAGCAAGTAAAGTTAGTAGTGTCACAATAAAATACATTATACACAGCCACCTGTATTACTTTTGTCCTGATGTGGAAATGCTTCAGTCTGATCACCTTTTAGAAAATACCTGCACTGTAAAAGACAGAATTTGCATTTCAGATGAATAGTCAAAGTGAGACATTCTTGTACTTTATTAAGTCATCCATATGTATTTTTTCTACATTTAAATTGTATCTTTTGTTTATGGCCCTGTATGTTTTTTCATTCAAGTGGCCACATATCTGAGTTGAAGGTAAGGAATGTGATAGAATGGTTTAAATCCTGTGGTTATATTTCCTTGCATGTGATATTGCAAGCTCTACAAGCATTAACAATCTGCCAGTGTTTGTTCAATAAAATTGTGAAGACTGGTAGAGATGGGTGAAGGCTGCCAGCCTAGTCAAATAGAATTTGGTACATAATTCTGTCCTTTGTAAATATGAATGTTGAAATACAGGCTAGTTTTCTTAAATGAAAGAATATGCTGTGAAATGTTGAACTTAGAACAATGTAGCAACATTGCCCTCTGCTGTAAAGAAAGCTTAGTCAAGCATTTCTTGTCTGTCCTTTGAAATTTAAATTATTTCATGACTGTCTTTGGTGTTTACAGTTTGGCTCCGGACAGGCTAGATGAAGGCTTCCTGTCTATTGTTTTAAGGCTAAAGTTAATGACCAAAATTTACAAATGGAATGTCCTTTATTGCTCTGGTTTCTGCCTAGGTGTAAAAGAATGTAAATGCAGTTTCTGTCAGCCTGGGAACACCAGGAAAGTGTAAAAAAATGATGTAATGGGAATCAGGACTGCAGCAGCAATTTAAACAGAGAGAATCAGAAGGCATTAAGCATTTTTGTCTTGATCATCCAACTCACAGCACTGTCTTGCTCATATGTAGGTTATCTTAGCCTTGTGTTTTCTTTTAGAAATAGCTAGGAACAAGAAAGATTAGACTAAGTGTTTTTCTGTGATGTCAGAACTGTACTACTGAATTATTTTAAGTATTTCTGTGTGATCTCCAAACTCTTTACTAGCACTGTGTAGTAAGAAGTATTATCTTGTGTTTTTATTATTTATTATTAAATATTTTAAAACTTTTCAACTGTGGCTGTTTTATGTAGAGATAATTTAAGCTCTTAAGAGTACTTGCATGCCTTTGGTAAAATTGTACAAAGCCACTCTAATAGCTTTAGCCTTGGGCTATACTACCAATTGGATAATAATATTGCACAGTAATAATTGGACACCCTTTTAAGGGCCTTTGAGTAGCTGATAAGTATTAGTGGGTGGTGGCAAGTGGAACTAGCGTATAGTCTGGGAGAAAGGGGCACAGCTGGAGAAACTGTGCCAGCCTTCCCCAGGAGTGTCTGTGTGGTTGTATAAACTCTTCTCAAAGTGTGTGTGTGTGTGTGTGTGTGTGTGTGTGTGTGTGTGTGTGTGTGTGTGTGTGTGTGTGTGTGTGTGTGTGTGTGTCAGATACTTGGGCAAGGACACAAAGCACTGGTTGGACAGAGAGGGTGCTAGAGGTTTTAGCTTGCCCACTAAGCTGAGATCTGGACCCTATAGCTGTGCCAGTGGGGGGTCTTACTGGGGGACCTGGAGAGCATGGGAGCGATCAGCCCCAGACTGACTGTGATCTCTGTGTGCTCTTAAGGGAAATTGCACTTTACTGTGTGTATTTGATATCAATTCCACATATATAAGATGCCCTCTCTGGTGTTAGTGGTGAGGATTGAGGCTCCTTAATTGCTGTGCCAGGGCACGGGCATCACATATTAATTGTTTGGCAGTGGTGGGATATCCACATCACATATTAATTAGTTGGCAAATACTAATTGGCTTGTAGTTGTGTGGGTAGAGTGAATCCTGTAGCTTGTGTACAGTGAGCTTTGAAGGTGCTTTGTACTCTAAAACAGCCATGCTATGAATACTCAGAGTTCAGAATACAATTGTTTTATTTCTTTTGTTAGCTTAGTTAGTCAGAGTGAGCAGGTAGCATGTCAGCAGAGGAGTATGGAAAGCTGACAAGGAGCCAGCTGGTTGAGATGTGCCAGGCTAGGGGACTGATGCATGGAAACCTGACTAAGGCAGACCTGATTGCTGCCTTGGTTACAGCTGCATCAGAAAACAGCAACCAGGAGGACAATCAGACTGGCAGTGGAGATATAATACCCTCGGAGAATGGGCAGCTCAACCTTTCTGCAGTGGACTTAAAAACCCAGCTGGAGCTAAAGAGACTTGAGTTGGAGGCCAGGCATGTGGAATTAGAAGCAGCTGCGAGACTGAGGCATCTAGAGAGTGAGGAGAATGAGAAACTGCTATGCCTAGAAGATGAGGAAAAAGAGAGGCAGAGGCAGAATGAGAAGGAGATGCTGACTCTTTGCCAGAGTCATGGAGGTAATGGGGAAGGGAGTAATTGGACCCCAGAAGCACAAAAGGTCAGTACATTTCTTCCACGGTTTAAAAAGGGGGATCATTTTGATAGTTTCATTCATATGTTTGAGAGGGTATGTAAACAGTATGAAGCTGACCAAGGGCTCTGGGTACAGTTCCTGACCCCCTTACTCCACAGTTAAGCTGTAACTGTATTATCTAACATGTCTGACACAGGTTTTGATTATACTCCTGTAAAAAATTGTCTATTAGAGTTTTTTAAGCTAACACCTGAAACGTATAGGAAAACATTTTGTGAGCATAGATGCAAGGCAGATGAAAGTGTGTGTGGGTATGTTGCTGAACTGAGCACTTATTTCCATAGGTGGGTGAGTGGATGTCAGGTCACCACTTTTAAAGGGTTGGCAGACCTTTTGGTGAGGGAACAAGCCCTTAGCACTTTGCCTGAGAACATGTGGATCTGGTTAGCTGACAGACACTGTGCTATTTCAGATGAGTTGGGGAAAAAGGAGACCTATAACTGGCAAGCAGGACAGCCCTGCACAGAAAGGGGACCCCCAGTACTGCTCATGGGTCTAAAGGAACCCATGGTGGGCAGCACAGACTGCTCCAACAGAATCTGCCAGTAGCAGGGGAAGCCACTAGTCCAGGTACCCGTCTAGGAGCTAGGGTTAAATGTTTTGAATGCAACCAGTGGGGCCATGTGGCATACAGGTGTCCACTGAGGCAAGGTGGGGAACAAAAGGTGAGGGAGCCAGTAAGTGGGAAAGACAAAATGCCAATAGTAGGTTGTCTTGAAATAACAGGGGTACTAAACTACCATCCTCTAGATGTCCTGAGAGGGAAGGATTTGGATGAGGCAGTACCACGTGCTTATGCAGTTACACGCAGTCCGGCTAGGAGACAAGCATGTGGGTCTGGTAGCTTGGGGGCGACCCAGACAGACTGCATACTTGCAGCCAAGACTGGTGAGGTGGTTACTTCAGGGATTAAACTACACTGTAACAGTGAGACTGAAGGTGAGCCACAGCTGCTTGAGGGTACTGATGTGAGACTGAAGGTAAGCTACAGCTGCTTGTGGGTACTGATGGTCCCTTGGACAGAGTGACTGCAAAGGTAGAGGTGAGTAGTAGTACCCAGGCTGACAGTGAGGCACCGCTGTCAGAGGATACCAGACTTCCTGTGGAAGGGGAGCTGGGAAGGATTGCAGGGAGAGAGCTGAGACAGGCTCAGCTCTCAGACCCTACATTGCAAGGCCTGAGGCAGGTAGCTAGGGAGGCACCTGATTCTCAAGGAAAAGGGGAATCTGTATACTGGGACAAAGGGTTACTATACAGAGAGTGGACCCCTGAGGGAGGGCTAGAAGTTGAGAGAGTACAGCAGTTGGTAGTGCCTAGAGCCTACCATCTGGCACTTGCTTCTAGCCATAGCCCATGATATTCCCTTTGCAGGTCATATGGGCATAAAACGTACAAAGAGGTGTACTATGCAGAACTTTTATTGGCCTTGAATTTCCAGAGATGTAACAGGGTACTGCAGGACCTGTGAGCAGTGCCAAAAGATAGGCAAGGCAGGAGACAAGGTGAGAGCTCCTTTGATGCCTTTGCCTGTGATTGAGGAGCCATTTCAGAGGGTAGCTATGGATATTGTGGGTCCTCTGAGTACCCCACATTTCACAGGGAAAAAGTATATCCTAGTGGTAATGGATTATGCTACAAGATACCCTGAGGCAGTGGCTTTGTCCTCCATTGAGGCAGAGAAGGTGGAAAATGCTGTGTTAGAGATTTTCAGCAGGGTAGGTTTCCCAAAAAAATACTGACTGACAGAGGTGCCAATTTCATGTCAGACCTGCTGGCTTGTCTGTGGAAGTCCTGTGGGGTGTAGCGCATGAAGACTACCCCCTACCATCCCCAGACTAATGGTCATGATGAGAGGTTAAACTCTACAATCAAGTCCATGCTACGGGAATTTGCAGATCAGTTTAAGAGGGAGTGGGACAAATATTTGCCCCATCCGTTCTTTGCTTACAGAGAAGTTCCCCAGCAATCCACAGGGTTTTCACCCTTTGAGTTGCTGTATGGGCATAGGGTGAGGGGACCTCTAGATTTAATTCAAGATGAGTGGGAAGGTGAGTGCGAGTCTCACAAGGAGTCTGTTGTGGCATACGTCTTTAACCTCAGGACAAGGCTCAGGGAACTCATGGGCTTGGCCCAGGAGAACCTGGCAGAAGCCCAACAACAGAAAAAGGTGTGGTATGACAGGAATGCTCGAGCTAGAGAGTATGCTGTAGGGCATCAGGTAATGGTTCTCATTTCTGTCAGAAACAACAAGCTGCAAGCTGCTTGGGAGGGTCCCTACAAGGTGGTAAGAAAGGTAAGTGATGTTAACTACATGGTGGAACTGCTAGGCAGAAGGCAGGGGCACAAATTGTACCATGTTAACATGATGAAACCTTACCATGATAGGGAGGTCCTTGTGCTGAGTATTTGCAGTGGACTGCATGAGGAGTCTGAGGGAGATCTGGGGAATGATCTCCTCAGTGAGGCTCGGGCTGACACATCAGTGGAAGGGGTAGCAATGTCCCAGCAGCTATCTCCTACCCAAGTTCAAGAAATCCGAGCAGTGTTGCAGGAATTTGGGGACATGTTCACTGGGAAACCAGGGTACACCCACCTGGTGCAGCACCAGGTGGATACAGGATCCCAAAGGCTTATTAGGCAGGCCCATTATAGAGTGCCTGAGAGAGTCAAACAGACTCTGAGGGAGGAGGTACAGGAGATGTTGGAACTAGGGGTGATTCAAGAGTCCAACTGTCCCTGGGCCTCCCCAGTGGTGCTTGTGCCAAAGAAAGACGGCAGCACCAGGTTTTGTGTGGACTACAGGAAATTAAATAGTTACACAGAGTTGGATGCTTACCCCGTGCCTAGGACAGATGAGGCTCTAGAGCAGCTGGGTGGGGCTAAGTTTCTTACAACCATTAATCTTACCAAGGGTTATTGGCAGGTGCCCTTGACTCCCAGTGCAAGAGAGAAGTCAGCCTTTGTGACTCCTTTTGGCTTGTATGAGCTCACAAAGATGCCCTTTGGGATGAAGAATGCCCCACCGACTTTCCAGAGGCTGGTAGATCATATCCTAGCAGGAGCAGGAGCATTTGCCCTTGCTTACCTAGATGATATTGCCATCTACAGCCATTCCTTCAGTGTGTCAGGGAGGTGCTGGGCAGACTACAGAGGGCAGGGTTGACCATTAAGCTGAGCAAGTGTCAGGTGGGTATGGCAGAGGTCTCCTATCTAGGACATAGAGTGGGGAGTGGTAAGATAAGGCCAGAACCTGCCAAAGTGGAAGCCATTCAGGCATGACTTGCACCTGTTACCACACAGCAGGTGAGAGCATTTTAGGGACAGCAGGTACTACAGAAAGTTTGTCCCCAGTTATAGTACCATAGCTGCTCCCCTCACAGACCTGACAAGGAAGAACAGGCCAGATAAGGTAGTGTGGACCCCAGCATGTGAGCAGGCATTCCAGAAGCTTAAAGAAGCTTTGTGAGGCCACCCCTGTGTTAGCCAGTCCAGATTACAGCAAATAATTTGTTGTGCAGGTGGATGCTTCAAACCATGGGGTGGGGGCTGTACTTAGCCATATTTGTTCAGAGGGGGAAGAGCACCCAGTGGTTTATCTCAGTCATAGGCTCCAACCCAGGGAGGAATGCTATGCAGCTGTAGAAAAGGAATGTCTAGCCATAGTGTGGGTATTGCAGAAACTTCAGCCTTATCTGTATAGAAGAAATTTTACTGTTATGACAGATCACAACCCACTAACATGGTTAAACAGAGCCAGCCAGCAAAATGCCAAGTTGCTAAGATGGAGCCTATGAAAGCAAGCATATGACATGACAGTGCAGCACCACAGTGGTATTAGCAATGCCAATGCAGATGGGCTCTCAAGACAAGGAATGGGGTAAGGTATACTCAGATAGAACTATCTCTCTCAAGCAGCGTTTCTCAAGGGTCACGTGAAAAACTAGCTTGAGTTTTCTGGGGGGGGGTGGGATGTGAAGACTGGTAGAGATGGGTGAAGGCTGCCAGCCTAGTCAAATAGAATTTAGTACACAATTCTGTCCTTTGTAAATATGAATGTTGAAATACAGGCTTGTTTTCTTAAATGAAAGAATATGCTGTGAAATGTTGAACTTAATATAATGTAGCAGCATTGCCCTCTGCTGTAAAGAAAGCTAAGTCAAGCATTTCTTGTCTGTCCTTTGAAATTTAAATTATTTCATGACTGTCTTTGATGTTTACAATGCAGCTCCAGCCGGGATATATGAAGGCTTCCTGCCTATTGTTTTAAGGCTAAAGTTAATGACCAGAATTTACACGTGGAATGTCCTTTATTGCTCTGGTTTCTGCCTAGGTGTAAAAGAATGTAAATGCAGTTTCTGTCAGCCTGGGAACACCAGGAAAGTGTAAAAAAATGATGTAATTGGAATCAGGACTGCAATAGTAATTTAAGCAGAGAGAATCAGAAGGTATTAAGCATTTTTGTCTTGATCATCCAACACACAGCACTGTCTTGCTCATATGTAAGTTATCTTAGCCTTTTGTTTTCTTTTAGAAATAGCTGAGAACTAGAAAGAGTAGACTAAGTGTTTTTCTGTGATGTCAGAACTGTACTACTGAATTATTTTAAGTATTTCTGTGTGATCCCTGAACTCTTGACTAGCACTGTGTAGTAAGAAGTATTATCTTGTGTTTTTATTATTTATTATTAAATATTTTAAAACCTTTCAACTGTGGCTGTTTTGTGTAGAGATAATTAAAGCTCTTAAGGGTACTTACATGCCTTTGGTAAAATTGTACAAAGCCACTCTAATATCTTTAGCCCTGGGCTATACTACCAATTGGATAATAATATTGTACAGTAATAATTGTACACCCTTTTAAGGGCCTTTGAGTAGTTGATAAGTATTAGTGGGTGGTGGCAAGTGGAACTACCGTATAGTCTAGGAGAAAGGGGCACAGCTGGAGGAGTGTCTGTATGGTTGTATAAACTCTTCTCAAAGTGTGTGTGTGTGTGTGTGTGTGTGTGTGTGTGTGTGTGTGTGTGTGTGTGTGTGTGTGTGTGTGTGTGTGTGTGTGAGCTACTTGGGCAAGGACACGAAGCACTAGTTGGACAGAGTGGGTGCTACAGGTTTTAGCTTGCCCACTAGGCTGAGATCTGGACCCTATAGCTGTGCCAGTGGGGAGTCTTATTGGGGGACCTGGAGAGCAAGGGAGCGACCAGCCCTGGACTGACTGTGATCTCTGTGTGCTCTTAAGGGAAATTCCACTTTATTGTGTTTATTTGCTATCCTTTCCTCATATATGTGATGCCCTCTCTGGTGTTAGTGGTGAAGATTGAGGCTCCTTAATTGCTGGGCCAGGGCATGGGCATCACAAAAATAATCAGACTTCTAATAGAAACTATGAGTTCTATATACAAATAATGAGAAAGTCCCTTCTACTCACTGACTGGGACTCAGCCCCTTCAAGCCTTCATGTGTTAATACTCAACACGGAAGAGATGATTGAAATGGCACTCTGATAGTTATGCACTCCATGGTTAAAATGCTTATGTCACAGGCATGATATACAGAATTTGATCCTCATCTTTGAGGAAGACATGGCTAGGCTTATAAAGGCCTCAGTGGTTGTTAGCTTAGTATACATCTATGAACCTGTGAACCTATCAGTGCATTATACCTCAAGGAGAAATGCCTCTAAATATTTTAAATCTAAATTTCAAGTCCATGATTACATTCACACCTGTTAAGAGAATGGGATATAAAAACAAAGTGTCAGAATGGATTTTTTCTAGTAGTATTACATTGATTCTAATCAAACTAGGCCAGAAAGACTATTTGTGGTCTGTGAAAATTGTTTCAGGCATCATGCTACACCTGAGCACAGCTCTGATGTTCATCGTGCATACAGCTGCAGTAATCACAGATGGGTTTTCTGCCGTCAGGTGGGTCCTCGGTCGGCCGAATTCCAAAGTCTAGGTCCGGCGTCGGTTGTTGTCGCTTTCTCTCCTGACGTCAGTGAGGCCGGAGTATATAAGACACAGCCAACGCCATGTTCTCCAGTCTTTTTTGCCGCACGGTGCCCGAAGCACAAGCAGTTCGCAAGTGCCGGTCGGCCAACTCCTGAATTACGAAAAAATTGGAAACCGAAGTCTTCATTAAAGCTAAGTACCCGTTGAAACTTTTCTTGCCTCAGACCGATGTCAGAAAAAGTTAATAATTGTATTTCTTGTGGGAAGCAAATACCGCATAAGGATTTCCATTCCCTCTGCATACCTTGTTTAGGCCCAGACCACGACGTCTCGGGCTGTCGCTTTTGCGCTACTTTCAATAAATGCACTATTAAGCGTCGGGCGGAGTTCGCCCAACACTATTTTGGTAAAGCCTTTGATTATAAAATGTCGTCGGAAACTCCGACTACCGTTTTGTCCAAAAAACGCAAGGACAAGAACCGACATGCGAGGTCCGCGGTCCCCACCGACACCACGCCAAAACAAGCTACACGTGGTCCGGTTCTCAGCGAGACGCCTTTGCAGTCCCTGACTACCGACGACACTCCTTTGGCGGTGTCCTCTGTACCCGAGACCGCAGGTACCTCGGCCCTTTCCCAGACTACAACCACCGAAGCCATTGCTAATGTTCAGCCTCCTAATGTGGACAGGTCCACTTCTACCCATGGTGTCTTTAGACCCTCATCTTCTTTTTCTATTAAGGCCTTTACTAAATCCAAAGCAGCCAGGCATCCCAAGAGGCCTGTTGCACAGGACCCATCTCCAGGCCCCATGCCTAAAAAACAGATGCTTAAAATGGCTGAGGATTTAATTACTCTTATCAGGGGTTCTCAACCCCCTCCAGACAAGAGACCCAGAGTGGAGGAAGATTCTCCCTCTTCTGATCAGGGCTCCATTTTATCAGAACATTCTGATGTAGAGGAACACTCTTACTCCCCTTTTGAGGATTTGGATGCAGAGCAGTCCATTCCTTCTGTATCTCCTCCTGAGGATTTTTCCTTTGGGGAAACCTTGCACACTTTAAGGGAACACTTCCATTGGGAAGGCCAAGACTTTTCCGATTCCAAGAAAAGACTTAGGGAATTTCTTTTGTTACCTCAACACAGACCTCTGGCGATACCTCCTGTTTTGGACATACTTGATGATGTTTATTTGGAGGCTTGCCTTAACCCGGATTCCCTGCCTCCTGCACCAGTCAAACCTGATAGGTACTACAGAGTTCCTAACTCTCACCAATTTCTCTACAAAAGCCATAATGCTGACCCTGAAACCATTTCTCAAGGCCCCAAGGGATTGAAGGCCTCTACTGCCAAGAATCCACTTCCTGCCGAAGAGAGTCAAGATCCTTAGAAAGGTGGGGAAAAAGGTATATACCTCGGCCACCCTAGCCATGAGGGCCTTAAATTGTCAGTTTCATATGCTTAAATATCAACAGTTCCTGTTATCACAATTAAGGAATAAAATGTCTCAACCTGAATAACCAGATTTGAAGGAGTTGCAGGATATGATGCATAGTGCAGAGCAAGTGGGTAAACACACCTTACAATGTGGCTATGATGCCCTAGAGGCCTCAAGTAGAGCGGCTGCTACAGGATCAGTCATTCGCAGACATGCCTGGCTTAGGGAACAAAACTTGCCTGATCATGTGAAAGCTAAACTTCTAGATGCTCCTTTACAAAAGGATGTGCTGTTTGGTACTAATGCTGAGGAGATATTACGGAAAATGGAAGAAAAAGCCAAATCTATGCAAACTGTCAAAGCTTTTACAGGTCCAACCACCACGTTTTAGCAGAAATTGGCCTTCAAAAAACTGGTCCTTTCCAGCCACTGACAAGCCCCAAAGAGGTAGATACAGACGCACAAGGGGCAGAGGGCAATCACAAGGATCATATAGAGGCCGACAATGGCAAACTCCAGCACCAAGAGGTGGCGAAGACAGTGCACAACAATACAGGAAACAAACCCAATGACTCCCTCATTTCCATGCCAAGCAGGTCTCAGCTGGCAGCACCTTTGGGAGGAAAGCTAGCATTATTTGCAAGAAATTGGCATATTGTCACAACAGACAAATGGATCCTGGACATTATAAACAGAGGCTACAAATTTCAGTTCCACACTCTTCCAAAAATGAGAGGCATGCCAAACCTGCCACACAATCAAAGGGCAGAGGCACAACTACAAATTTCAAAGCTCATAAGCATGAGAGCTATTCAAGAGGTACCTACTCATGAACAAGGTCAAGGTTTTTATTCAAGACTTTTCTGGTACCAAGGAAAGGAACCGACTGGAGACCCATTTTGGACTTATCCATCCTAAACACATTTTACTCGTACCAAAATTCAAGATGCTCACATTACAGCAGCTTCTTCCCATGCTGGGCAAGGAGTTTTGGCTGGTAACATTGGACCTCAAGGAGGCATACCTGCATGTCCCAATCAGACAAAGCTGCAGAAGATACCTCAGATCTCTTGCAGGTTCAATCCACTATCAATTCTCTGCATTGCCCTTTGGCTTATCTACTGCACCCAGAGTATTCACAAAGTGCCTGGCATCAGTGATTGCCTACTGCAGACTTCAAGGGATACAAATTTACCCTTATTTGGATGACTGCCTGATCCAAGCGGACAGCAAGCACATACTTCTGGAAAATCTGGCTTATGTAACACGTTTACTGCATTCTCTGGGATACACAATCAACAAAGAGAAATCCAGGCTAACACCATCTCAGAAAATAACTTTCCTGGGTGCCAACTTGGACACAAACACCCAGATGGCCTATCTTACACCAGAAAAGCAGGGGCAACTAACTCAGGACTTCAAAATACTAGCAAAATGTACCAGGCTTACTGCAAGGAAAATCCTGCAGGCTCTGGGCTTCATGGCATCTTGCATTCTTTTAATCCCATGTGCAAAGCTGCATATGAGGAAACTTCAATGGTACCTAAAAAACCTATGGTCTCAACACAGTCACAGTTTGGAAACAATAATACCAATAATTCCATGTTTGCAAAAGGAATTTCTATGGTGGGCCCAAGCATGTCAAGCAAATACAGGCCTCCCATTCTGCAAGCCTCAAGCAAATCAAGTCATCACAACAGACGCCTCAGATTACGCCTGGGGGGCGCACATGACAGACAGGTGCATTCAGGGCAAATGGTCCCAAAAGGAAAAGCACCTTCACATCAATCAAAAAGAAATGCTAGCAGTAATAAATGCAATTACAGCTTTCAAGGACCTCCTGCATCCAGGACAATTACTGATAAGAACAGACAACACCACAGTAATGTGGTACATAAACAAACAAGGAGGAACACATTCATACCCCTTGTGCAGACTAGCCATGACTCTTTGGAGCTTGGCTCTGGAATGGCAAATCGAACTTCAAGCACAGTACTTGCCAGGATTGGAAAACACGCTGGCAGACAATCTAAGCAGAAATATGACAGATCCACACGAATGGAAGTTGCATCCTCAGGTGTTTACAAAGATAATCCAAGCGTGGGGGAGGCCAGACATAGATCTTTTTGCCTCCCACAGGAATCATCAATTGGAAAAGTTTTGTTTGAGGACCTTTCATCCAAAGGCCTGGAGAGTGGACGCCCTTTCATTCAGTTGGACAGCATGGACAGTTTACGCATTCCCACCTCTGCCTCTTCTGCCCAAGGTGCTTTTGAAAGCAAGAGCAGACAGACCGAAGATGATACTGATTGCTCCAGATTGGCCAAGGCAACACTGGTACCCGCACCTGAGGAGCCTAACACATACTCCTCCCTGGTCTCTGCCTCTAATGCCTCTTCTGCTCACTCAGCACAGCTACAAAACTCTTCACAGTCAGCTGAAAACACTCAATCTCGCTGCATGGAAAATTCCTTAACACCACAACAGACCCTACTCTCCAAGGAGGTGCAGGATGTCATTTTGGAGGCCAGAAGGCCATCTACTTGAAAAGCTTACTCCGCAAAATGGAAGCGGTTTTGCTCTTGGAATGAGAAAAAAGGCCAGGACCCTAGAAAACTGAACTTGCTTCAGGTATTACAGTATCTAGCTGAGCTGCTGAACAGTGGACTTTCATTTTCTTCCATAAAAATCCATGCCTCAGCCATTTCTGCAGAATTCAACACGGATCCTCCTTTATTTTCTCACCCACTCTTACGACAGTTCCTCAGAGGGGCTAAGAATATAAGACCACCAAGGAAACAACCAATACCAGCCTGGGATCTTAATTACATATTAGAAAAATTAACATTGCCTCCTTTTGAACCAGCTGCCTCAACAGATTTGCAATATTTGTCCTGGAAAACAGCCTTCCTTCTGGCTATCACTTCAGCTCGTAGGGTTTCGGAACTACAGGCCGTCATGGTGGTGCGGCCCTTTCTCATCTTCCATCAGGACAGGGTTTCCCTTCGTACCAACACATCATTTATGCCTAAAGTGGTATCCAGGGTAGCTTTAAATCAAGCCATACACCTACCTACCTTTTACCCCAATCCTCAAAACAAAGGGGAAAGGCTGCTACACTCTTTAGACATCCATAGGCAGCTACATTATTATTTGGACAGAACAAAGTCCTTCAGGAAATCAGAACAACTCTTTGTGTCCTATGCTGTAGGGGCTCAAGGGAAGCCAGTTACCAAGCAGGCTATTTCAAAGTGGATAGGCCACTGCATACGGTTTTGTTATTCCTATCATGGGAAATCTGTTCCTACAGGCATCAGATCACACTCCACCAGGGCCACAGCTACCTCTACAGCCTTCCTCAGAGGAGTTCCTACCAAAGATATTTTGGAGGCAGCCACTTGGAGTTCTGTACATACCTTCACAAAACACTACCACCTGCCTTTATATTCCAAAACTAGAGCAGGCTTTGCCACTGCTGTGTTGCAGGGCATTCTGGCTCAACCCAGTTCCTCCTAGTACCTACCACCCTGTGCGTAGCTTTGGGACTCTACCCATCTGTGATTACTGCAGCTGTATGCACGATGAACATAGTACAGTTTTGTACCTACCATAAATGTAGATGTTCGAGTGCTAATACAGCTGCAGTACAGGTTTCCCTCCCTCCTTCCCCACTTGGTAAAGGCATGGGGCCTAACACCCTCTTCATACAACCTGACTGGGTTATCCTTCTATGGTTTATTTGCTTGCAACTACTGATTTTGGATTATATTGCATTGCATGTATATACATATAATCATAATTTATGTATTGCCTTCCTTCTGGGGGCACCTGTCATCTGGGGCAAGAAAGACTGAAGAACATGGCGTCGGCTGTGTCTTATATACTCCGGCCTCACTGACGTCAGGAGAGAAAGCGACAACAACCGACGCCGGACCTAGACTTTGGAATTCGGCCGACTGAGGACCCGCCTGACGGCAGAGAACCCATCTGTGATTACTGCAGCTGTATTAGCACTCGAACATCTACATTTATGGTAGGTACAAAACTGTACTTTGTGTTTGTTATAAACAAACAGGTATTATCAAGCACTGCTTGGCTAAGAGAATTGTGATAAAAATACAGATGGTCTACCATTCTGTTTTGACCTTGTTTTTATTACAAATTCTGTATGAATACAGCACTATTAGATGTGCTTAATGCAAAAACGTGAGAATGTGAAAGGTAGTTGTCATGAGATAAGAATCTTCTGAAAATGTAACAATGTGAGCTGCCATTTAAATAATGAAAATTAAATTGCTACTATTATTACTGTCAGCTAGAGTTTGTGAATTGTGACAGGAAGATGAATTATGATAGGAAGAATTTTCCAAATGCACCACCTAAGCAGAGGAACTGGTGATTTTGTATTCTGTGTGTATATAAATTTAGCCATGTTGTCTGCTTTCTAAGATTCACTTTTGTATAATCTCAGTAAACTGCTATTTTCTGTTCTGAATAAAGTTTATCGCTATTGCCACAACATGATTTGTCGGAAGGGCTTCCATTCATGAAGATATGCAGTCAGACCGTTTGCACCATGACTCATCCCGTCTTTGAAAAGCCTACCCCATATCCATATGCATCATCTGAAGTGCAGGCCATCATTTTCCTTTCTGCATTACTATTACTTTGCATTTTACAATTTTTAATTTTAAAGACAGTTTTCTGTCAAAGTTTCTGTATACTCTAACTTCATAAATAGTTACAAAGTCACCATGTGCTTCTCTCCTAAATTATATTTTCATGGTTAATGAGTATATTTGATGTGGGTTCTATGATGCGTGTGTTGAGAATCTAAGACAAAAATATTGACAGTTCCCAAAGATATATAGGTCTACATTTAATACTACAGATGCAGCCTTGTAGCTTTAAAACTTTTCAGTATTTTGAACAGAAGTTTACAGTGCATGCATTTTGTAAAACCATGTTATGAATTTGCCAGCTGCCATTTATCAGTTGCAGAGTGAAATAACTTCTTGCAGCACCAAAGAGGTCTTAATACTCACTGTGTGAAATCACTTGTGCAGGAAGGTCTTGACAGATTTATTAATGTTTGCAACAGCAGTATGTTGAACTCATGACTATTTGAACTCTGTAGACGAATACTTATATTTAGTTATGCACATATACCCTTTTAAGTTTGTCATTTGCCAATATTTTGACTGAAGAGTTACAGCCTAGACATTTCTATAATCCAATAAGAAGTAATACATGTATGTATACTTGCCATTAACAGGTACCTGGTTTATGTTCTGTTCTTTACTGACATGTCTTATCAGCATACCTCTCAATTTCTTTGCACAAAAATTTTGGACAAAGTGAAAAATAAAGGTTGATGGGGGCAGCCCAAATCAGGTACAGTTTTTAAATATTATTTCAATTCACTTGAAAAGTCAATACAACAGGTTTTGTAGCAACATGGATTTCTGAACAATTAAGAAATGCAAAACTGTAATGTCTGGTATTAATGACTTACTATAATCCCCAGTGATTTACCAGAAAATCAAAACATTTATGAGGGACAGGGCAAATATGAGGTCAAATGCTGGCCATTTAAGAGGTATGCTCAGCATTAAGGCTTCTACTGTGCACTTCTACCTAGCTTCAGGTTCTTATCCTTTTATCTGGCACTGTCCCATTTAGTCAGTCTTTTCCATAAGGAATTAAAACTAATTTATTCACGTCCTTCACTAGAGGAAGAAATATTTTTCCCTCCTAGAGTCCCTAGAGTACCTTTAGTCCCCTTTGCAATGTCTTGATGTGTAGTTCCAGCTATTTGATCAGAATACTTTGACAGCAGAAGGTCAACACAGTTTTCTTCTGGTAGTTGAGGAGGAGTGATCATGCTCATTTTTTAATGGGCAGTGAAAATACATGGTGGTATAAACCTGTGGAAAGAGAACTGTCATACTAACTTTAGACCTATAGTAATCTTATCTCCCCTATCCTAAAATTTGAAGAATGCATTCAAAAACAATTGCTGAACTATCTCCTGCAGGAAGAACTCCTACCCTCCACACAGCATGGCTTCTGTCCCTCCCATAGTTCTAATACTGCACTTCTAACCTTTATAGATATTGTCAATAAAGATAGAAATACAACAAACTAGTCTCCTTATTAGTAGGCTTGTCTAAAGCCTTCAACACAGTTTGTCACAGCAAACTTCTACTTCAAATGTCCTCACTAGGTAGATCTCAGTCCACCCATCTATGGTTCAAACTTGGCCAATACGTATCAGTCTGAAAAATGGCACTTCACCTTCTCCCCATACCTCCCAGTCACCACTGGTGTACCACAAGGCTCTATCCTTAGTCCCCTCCTCTTTAACATTCTCACTGTTTCTCTATGCACTGAATATGTGACAGCCATGTGTCTCTGAAAATGAATTTCACTTCAGCCACATGTCCCCAACCAACTGTACCTGTAGGAAAATGTCTCACAACCTAACAGCCTCGACCATTATTTTGTCATATACTTTATCAAATGGATACCATTCTTTGTCTGTTATATGAGATGGATCTATGTCATTATTTCAAAAACTCAAAATGTTGAAACCCAATATGTTGAAAACTCTGAATATCGAAAATCTATGTAATGCAGGAGGACAAGCACCCCTGTAACCCCCTATGTGGTGGGCTGTGCCTCTCACACCCCATCCAATTTATATATCCCAAATCTGGGACTGAATAATAGGGGAGGAAGGGCAAATTCCAATTTTTAAATATTTTTAGTTTTCAATATTTTGGGTTTCAATGTTTTGAGTTTTCAGTCAAATTAATGGAACCCCAGGATACTCAAATGCAAGTTACACAATTTAATGGATATAAACACAAATGATTTCTTCTACATTCTTGCAGATGACAAAGATGACAAATATATCAATAAAAAATGGCATGGTCATCCTGATCAAGAGAATTTTTCTTTTGTAATTTCCCAGATTGGAGAATTAGTATGGTCGAGTACAATAATCCTGGCCTTTGCAGAACAGTAGTGATAGTTTTAATATATGTACAGAATGATGATGGTCAGTCTTTTTTTAAGATACCTTTTTCATACATTATTATCTTTCATCTTTCATGACTACATATTGAATAGGGACTCTAAGCAGGTTTGCAATCCAGTAACAGAGCTGGATGGAGCGCACGCAGGCACCAACACAGAAGTATCAGTGGCATGCAGATCACCTCATAAGCAGGTGAATTGCATGTAAATGAGGGAGGTAGAATGATCCTGCAAGTGGATAGGCAATCCTGCAGACCCTGTGTTGGTGTCCATAGTGTATACGGAAAAATTCCATGTACAGGATTTTAAACAGACAACAGGGGCTGCAAAAGTGTAGAGTTTGATGGACAGAAAAAGCAAAGCAGACAGAGATATGTGCAAAATTATCCACCGTGTGTCCAAACAGTATGGGAAATAATTTAAAACAATTTTATTTTTTTTTTATGATGTGTGTATATTTGCTGTTATGAAAGAAAAATAAACAAGAGTGTAAAAAACAAATTTGTTAGTATGTGACATTATTGTATTACAGGACCCGGTGTGGAGTATCTAAAATGGTGAATGGTGCTGCTGCCAACAAGGCAGGGCCTAGATTTGTGTAGTTTTCAGGTTGTGTGCATAGATCCCTAGGGTTACTGAATAGCACAAATGGGTATCCGTGTCCACAGATCCCATCTGTGTAGGCACAGAACTGTATTGGTGTCCAAAGAATAGGTAGCGGACATCAAGGGGGCAGGGGGATCTGAGGACTTGCAAGTTCATTGGAGGTGCACAGCAGCACCTGCTTGCACTGCCCACCACTGTTCTCAGCATGGGGGATGTGTACACTGGCTGCTAAGCTTTGTTTACCTTCAGGGCACGTGTTTCAGCATATTTGCACAGCATGCTGCCATGCTGAGCATGACCTTTCTTAGGGGTGTGTTCAGTGACTGCTGAACATTGTTTACCTTTGCAGTGCATGTTTGCGCAGCACACAACAGTGCCGATCGAGGAAGGCTGTTCAAAAAAAAAATGGCTGCTAAAGCCAATGGTATATTAATCATTGATGGCCCCTGTTTCACTTAAACTAGGGCCATTAACAGCCCCTAATAATATACTTGGCAGGTGGAATGCATCATAAGTAGCCAGTCACACAGGCCGCACCTGCAGAGCACTATAAAGGTTGCATAAACACTTCAATCTGATTTCACCCCCATACTCTGCACCAGTGGAGTACAGACTTTGGATTTTTAACTGAAGGAATGCTAGGGGCTGCTGCAGGTCTGCTACATCTGTATGTGCTAAATGCTGAGGTCAATGCTGCTGCTGCAGCTGACAATAGTCCTAGATGGTAACCTTCCAGGGGCTACATGAGCTGGAGATTGTAGAGCACTACAGGGTGGACAGAGACATGCTACAAGAACTCACTGAGCTCTGCCACCCTCAACTCAGACCCAGAGCCAACAGATGAGAACCCATCCCAGTGGAAACAAAGGTATGAGTAGCTCTTAAGGTACTCGCTACAGGAACTTTCCAAGCACTAACTGGAGACATGATGGCGTCTCACAGAGATCAGAAACCAGGGTACTCCAGCAGTTCCTGGATGCTCACATGCCAGTGAGCGCATTTATTTTCCCCACACACCTGAGGAGAGGGCTAGCAGTATGCGACACTTCTACCATATAGCACACTACATTGAGGTACTGGGTGCCAAAGATTGCACTCATGTACACATCAAGGCACCACCCAGTGAAGAGGGGAGAATCTACGTCAACTGCAAGGGGTATCACTCCATCAACTGCCAGGTCATGTGCAATGCTGAGGGCATTATCATGAATGTGTGTGCTGGCAGCCTGGCAGTTATCACGACTCCCATATCTGGCATGCATCACAGCTGTACCAGATGTTTGCTAGGGGAGGCATCCTGCATGGCCATTTACTTGGGGATGCTGGCTATGCACTGGAACCATGGATGATGACACCCATGAGAATGCACACACATCCACGGAAGAATGCCATAGCACAAGCACAAAACTAGGAACATCATAGAGTGTGCGTGTTTGGGCTGTTGAATTCATTGTTATAGTGCCTTGATATATCTGGTGGATCCCTCCAGTACCCTCCAGCCATATGTGCACAGATGTTCACAGCATGTGCCATGCTACACTATATGATCCTGTGGAAACAGCTGCAGCAGGATCAGCAAAAGGAAGGAATACACAGCCTCCCACCGGTGCCTAGGTCCCCAGAGCCAATCCCACAGGGGGCCTCCAAGGAGGAAACCCCTGAGGATGTCCCTGTAGGCAAATGTAGGCATGCCCAGTATGCCCTGGCCTTGGCCAATAGCCAGTGCATGGGACATGCACTGACAACCTAGGGCCCTAGGGACTGAGACCTTACTCCAACTTACATACATATATAAACATGATGTCAGCCAGTCCACACAACCTGTACCTAACCATGTATTTATTGACTGTGTACTGCATGCATCAGGCAGAGTCAGCTCTGAACTACAGGTCTGTCAACTGCTATATTCACAAGGTAAGTCACTCACCTATACACCACCTGTAAGGGGTACTAGAATATGGTGGCATATGTATGGACCTGCTGCATGTATGCAAGAGAATATAGTGGGCTACTGGGCTACTTGGAGAGATCTAAGAACCACTTGGGACAACACTAAGCCACATGGCTGGAAAATCCACTACATTATTCAAGGGAGATGTCAAACAATGAGGTCACAGGACAGTCGCACAACTGTCTATGCCAGCAGAGCATGGGCTGTTCTTCCCCCACCCCCAACACATCAGTGTTCCCATACAACTGCCATAGCATTAAGTCTGCAATGATATATCAACAGACCAGCACCAATTCCAGGGCTGTGACACAGAACCTGGCCACACTCTGTATGTCTTACGTAATGCAGGGGTGACAATGTATATCTATATGCTGTTGATTGTATGAGGAATGACACCTCTCTCTGTCTGGCGGCTGATGTGGCTCACTGGGCTAGGGACATTAGCATGGGCGATGGTGTTGATCTTTTGCATGCGAGGTACTTGTATGGTGATATTCCCACAGACTGTCATACCCCACA
This sequence comes from Protopterus annectens, assembly GCF_019279795.1. Lineage (NCBI taxonomy): Eukaryota > Metazoa > Chordata > Ceratodontiformes > Protopteridae > Protopterus > Protopterus annectens. The sequence continues at coordinate 1,492,157,807 of NC_056733.1, read as the reverse complement.
ATCTGTTACTGCAAGAAAGCTGGACAAAGTCAGAGAGAATGGAGGGACAAAGGGACAGAACTACAGACATTACACATGCTGTGAAGAACCTAGAAGCTGACTAGTATAAGAACAGGTTGCAAAAGAACAGAATAGCTGCAGGATGTAAAGGCCATCACTTAAATGTGACAGTAGTTAGTACAATTCAGTGATTGCATTATATAATACCACAAATGTATGAGGAACAGACCAGACATATGGGGCAAAATGCTGGACATTCTGCAAAAATATGTACAGTGAGAGGTATGCATACTATCACCCTGTGTGTGGTGTTACATTATGTACCCCAGTCACATATTAAGTACAGTATACAGCCGGGAATGGCTTGGACAATTTCAGTAAAGTGTTGTACTGCGGAAACAGGTGCAGTAGCCAATGATTGCAGCAGACAAAATCCTGGACCAGAGTATAGGTAGTTCTGGCCTGGAGTCACCTTATAAGTGCTGGCAATCCCAATGGGCATGCTCCTACACTTAGTTAACTTGAGCACAAGTCCGTTGCCTATTCTTCATGAAGACCTACTATGTGGAAATACGTCTGTACATACAGACAGCTATGTATACATATCTGTCTGTCCTATCCCCCACACACAATTAGTGTATCTATCAGTATGTATCATATATATATATATATATATATATATATATATATATATATATATATATATACATACATACACATGAATTACAATCATATATCTACCTAACACATTTACATAACATACACACACAGCAACATTTACAGAGACATTGTGTGTGTGTGTGTGTGTGTGTGTGTGTGTGTGTGTGTGTGTGTGTGTGTGTGTGTGTGTGTGAATGTAAGAATGTCCCCTCATACCTTCAGAATGCTGAGTTTATCGGCACTTACACATGACAACAGTTACCCGAAGGAACCAGACCAAGACTGCAACAGTACATAATCCACTCACCCACAGAACCCTGTTCCTGCGGAATATCACTTTATAGAAGACACAGGTGAGCAGATGTAATGTACAGTGGTTTCAACGCATGCCTTGGACAGGTCATTTTGTCCCTGACTGTATGGTTGCCTATCTAAGTGCAACCAGCCACATATGGTCATACTGGTAACTGTACACACACAGCAGGGATATTAACAGGTATCCCACTCCTGGGACACTAGATACAATAACAGTACCAAGCAATGTCCCTCTGCCTGCCACACATGCTGTCTAACACAAGGCTACTTTGCGTACTCCACAAGTACTGTGCCTGCAATCACATATACAACAGACATAACCTGTGGCCAATGCGATAAGTACTTCCTGCTATAGTGTGTAATAGTAGATAGGTAAGGGTTCTAATCTCACATCAGCCAACTCTATGTGTGTGTAAATATATCCCCTTGCGACACTATGGACATGCCCATATGGGACATTTCTGTGCAATGGTTACATATCTTATGGCCCTGTAACTAGCTGCTGACCTCTACACTGCCATCCTCTACAAGGCCTACTGATATCATCAACTTCAAGAGCACTAGCAGACAGTCTAATATCAGATAAACTCTGTGGCACATGTGATATGTACTGTGATCTATAGTGTGCAATAGTAGATAGGTAGGGGTTCTAATCTCACATCAGCCAAGTGTGTGTGTGTGTGTGTGTGTGTGTGTGTACATATATCTCCTTACAGCACTATGGACATGCCCATATGCACCATCTCTGTGCAATGGTTATGCATTTTATGGCACTGTGACTAGCTGCAGGCCCTAAATCACCCTCCTCTACATAATCATAACTGATGTCTGCCACCTGTCAGACCCAGACATAGAATATTTGTGGATGTGTCAACTTCATCGCCACATCTTCTAGATGTGTAAGTTCAGAAAACCCAGGTGACATGTAGCAAGGCTAGCAAATCTTATCACAAAGTATGAATGCATGATTATGCTGACTGCCCCCATTGTCCCTGATAGACTGTTCAACAGATATGCACCTTGGGAAACATGCATGTATACTGCCATACCTTGCTGGCGTCATATGTCTGCTGTGCTGCCATGCCACCCTGTGCCAGTATATAGCTGTTATGTGTCCTTAGTTTATCCCCTCAGACTCCTGGAACAGAAACATACACCTGTTATTCTGTAATACTACCGCCAGTCCAACATCATGCAACAAAGATTCACAAAGTGTGATGTGTAGTCATGACTCATGCCAGCATATAGTACCTGATGTGGTCCACAACAAGTGGCATGGCAAAACAATACTGCACTACACAAGTAAATGTCAAGTAATATAGACACCCTGCACATCAGACACATAGTAGCATTTTCCTGCATCGATAGCACAGATGGGGGGGATGTGGCACAGGTATCATCACATGCACAGGGTGTGGTGTGGGGGTGCCAGAGGCCTAGGCTGTGCCAAACAGTTGACAGCATGTATGTGAGTCAGGAAGGGATGCAGGTTAGATGTGCCATGGAGAGGTGCCATGTGTGTCTGTTGGTGACCTGCTTGTGACAGTGGTGTTTGAGTGTGTGCATATACACAGTCAAGCCCATTGCTAACCTTACACATGTGTAGGTTGAACAGCTGTGGACTGTACATGGTAGAGTGGACAGTACACCATCTGTGGCCACGAACACGGGAACTCAGCACCATGCCCAAGGTCAGATGCGGTGCTAGTACCTGATGGTGACTGTTGTCTGCTGGGGCTGTGTCCCCCACAGGACCACCCAGGACCATGTTCCCATGGCCTGTTTCATCATGATGTGCACAGCACACTTCCCTCTGTAGCACTGGGGGTACTGCCACTATGGTAGCATGACTATGTACAGCCATGTGGACACTCAGCAGATGGTGTTGCTGACCTAAGTCAACATGTCTGATGCCCAACTTCAACCAGATGTTCCAGCATGGACAATGTGTGGTCCAAGACAGACACTGTCTCAGCCCAATGTCTGTTCACTGCATCAGTGAACCGATCCAGGGTGTCCGCAATGTGGTGGAGGCAGGCGTAGATGTCAGACTGTGTTGCGTCCATAACCCTAAGCATCCATTTGGTGTCACGGTCAGAACTTGCCTGTGCCTCCATGATGGCCCGAAATATGCAGTGAGTGACCCATGATGTCACACTTGCAACAGGTGGTGGATGGACAGCAGTCCTCCTACAAGCACCCCTGTCAATCCACCTGTGTGGGACCTCACCAGTTCTCTGGCTATGGGCAGTGTCTGCACTCACTGATGCCATAGTTGCCACACTGCCATGTTCATTGTTGCCACCCTCTGATTGTCTAATATCTATGGCCTCTGTGTACTGGGTATGTGTGGGTATACTGACTGTGTGCAGTGACAATGGGGGAAGAAGAGAGATGTCAACCTCTGGGACAGATTCAGCCCCCAACAACACCACCTGTGGCTCACTATGGCCACCATCATCATCAGAGTCTAATGAGACACCTACATCAGGTTGTGAGAGGGACAAACTCCACCCCCCACCCCGGAAACCAAGACAAAAGCGGTACATTACTACCTGCACTTTTATGTATGATAAACCATACATACTCATACAAATGAGGATCCACAACTGCATTACCAGTCTCACATCTTCTCATCTCCACTCCCATGCACAACAGACAACCTCACACCAACATACACAGACAAGTCAAGTTCTATATAATATGCACTTCAGCTGCATCCAGTTAAAGTTGCCAGCACAATCTGCCTGTAAGGTACGCAATATGACACTATATGTGATAGAACTATACATAAAACCCAGTACACCTATCTTGAGAATGATATGCCAGTACTAGTGTCACTGCCTCAGGTATGTACTATCTCCCTTTTGTGTTTGAACAGGCATCTGGGAATAATTGCCTCATGTATACCAGGCTGTGTGGCCACTCATAACTATAAGTGCAAATGTATCGTTGATCATTCAAATACACACTGTGATTACCCAGTCTATGAACCGTAGTTAACTGTTCCAGAATGGAACATACAAACATTCTACTCTGGCTAAGCACAACATCTGTACATAAGGCAATATGGCAGCCCTTACCTTTCATAGGGATATATGATCTGTATAAAACAGTATCACACTTACCAGGTACAGGATCATGGACTTGGGCCACACCTGACACACCTATGAAAAGGTGAGGGAGAGTTACTGTCAGCACCACCAAATGTTGCAGCACTACAAGGTAATATGTGCATATATCCACATGTACAGTAGCTACTGTGATACAGGCTGTATTGCTGACATTCTGAGCATGTGTGCACAACTGAGCATAAACCCGAACTCCCCCCCAATGCAGATAGACCTGACACCCATGTAGAGGTATGTACAGCCTGACACAATGCTTGATACAGTATTAAACTGGTGAACACAGTACGCTTACCTGGACACTCCTCTGCTGTGGATACCGTGGCACCCATCTCCATGATGTATGGTGTGATGGATGCCTGGGAGCTGTTGTGTGTTCCTAGGTTTGTCAGGAATTCCTCTGTGGCCAAGAGTAGTTGTTCTTTCATAGGCCCCCCACTGGTGGTGGCACGATTCCTGGCAAAATCAGCTGCCTTTTGTTGTGCAGCATTCAGCATGTCTGTGGCCCAGTGTCAGACTTATTCATAGGTCCTGTCCTGTTGGCCAATCTGATTGACATCCCGCACAAGGACTGCCCACAATGCTGCCCGCTGTTCCCAATGATGCCTCGCCCTGGACAACAAGATCTGATGGTGCTGTCTCAGTCCATCCACTATTATGTCATTGTCTGCATCTGAGAAGGGGATATGTCTTCTGTGGTGTATGGTTCTTGAAAGACAACAAAAGGGGAACACATTACAGAACCAGATACGTGGATGTCCTCTATGTACAAATCGAGCACACCCATAATGGCCTGCACTATCCACTACTCCCTCACATGTCATACCCCACAGTCTGGCAACACACTATGTGTGTGGATACCACCAAGATAGTAGCAGTATTGGGGTATGTCCCTGTGTGCCGTGACAGATTCTGCAATATGTTCCTACACTCAGCACTGCAGTCTACTGTGGTGTGTCCTCTACGGGCAAACTCCCACTAATCCAACAAATCAAGACAAGACAAATTAATAAAAAATGATAAAATTATGGCAGACCAAAATTAATGAAAAGCCTTAATTATTAATAGTTAAGCACGTTTTGTTTACATAAAATAGCAAACTTTTCTTTGTGCCGGTCCCAAGCCCGGATAAATGGGGAGGGTTGCATCAGGAAGGGCGTCTGGCATAAAATTTTGCCAAATCATACATGCGGACAACAGTACAGATATATATACCGGATCGATCGAGGCTCGGGTTAACAATGACCACCACCAGTACTGTTGGCCAACAGGGTGCTGGCGGAAATTGGGCTACTGTTGGCCGAAGGAGGAGAAGAGAGGGAAGGCATGCCCGAAGGCAGGTAAAGGCTAGGACTGTGGTAGTGAGGGTCAGAACTTTGAATGCTGGCAGTATGACTGGTATAGGGAGAAAGCTAGCTTATATGATGGACAGAAGGAAGATTGGTATATTGTGTGTGCAAGAGACCAGATGGAAGCAGAGCAAGGCTAGGTGCATCGGAGGCGGGTTCAAATTGTTTTATCATGGTGTGGATGGGAGGAGAAAATGGTGTAGGGGTTATCCTGAAGGAACAGTATGCCAAGAGTGTTTTGAGGGTGAAAAGAGAGTGTTGGATAGAGTGATGTTTATGAAGCTGGAAATTGATGGTGTAATGATGAATGTTAATAAAAAAGAAGCACAAAGGATCCAAACCGGTTGTAGCACTCAACAGTTATTTAATGAATACACAAACTGACATCCAAAATATTGCACTTTCTGCTCTTCGATTTTGGTTTTGGTCTGCTTTTGGAATGGATTCCCAACCGGGAACCTCACAACAGTTCATACAAAGGGACTGAGGGTGGAGAGCTTCTGAAGCTCATAGTACAGTTAACCCAACTGGTGTGGCTTCTTACACCCATCAGCCATTCGATGGTGTCGTTGGCCTCGTCACTGCCTTTGCCTGGTAACCAGGAAGCCAGGAGCCATTTAGCTTCAAATGAAGGAATGCTGTGAGTGAGCGTGGAGGTAACAATACTTTACATGGAAGAAACACAGTGGAAAGAGTGAGTTTAGACGGGTTTCCGAGGATTTCGTTTGAAAATGAGGGAGACAGGCGTTCTGTGGGAAGGTCGCATGTCAGCCAAGGAGTTTCTGATGTTCCAGTTGGAAAGGACATTACAGCTATGTTGCCAGGTACTAAACGGCAATTGAAAGATGTACTTAATGCTAAATTTGATTTTGAATTGAAAACGCCACTTGTAAATTCAAATGGCACCTATGCAAGTATGTTATTGGATCTAGACTATCTATTGTATAAATATAAAATGTTATAGATGGATAATGCCTATTTAAACCATTGCTTGCACCTTAATATAGTACCTAAAGGGCTTAGAGTTTGTAAATATCCCAACAATTTAATTGATGGTTCTGATTTTCACCAGGAATTGATTTTGGTATTTGAAAGATGTGGATTTGACATAATGAAGGCTATTATTAAAAATAATGAACAACAAATGGAAAAATTGTATGCTGTGGTGGAACGGTTAAATAACAATATTATTAATGATTTGATGTTCACCATTGACAAAGAGAAATTGAAATACCATGATTTATTAAAGAAAATTGAGAACAAATGTGCTGACGTTCAGGTTAGAAAAGTTAAAAAGATTGAGAGAGACTTGAACGAATACAAGGCACATACACACTATCCTATGCCTAAAAATTGGGGTAGGGGTGATTACAATAATGACAAAGGTTGGAACAACATGGAAAGCAATGATTTTGGATGTAATGAAAATGGGCATGACTCTACTGAATTCCCCCCTCTTCGTAGGTCTGAAAGGCTAATGCACAAAGACCCGGTGAACTATGGTTCAAAAAACTACCAAGGGAGGAGGTGGGGGCCGCAGGCCAGGCAACAACAAGCTTGGAATTAAGTGACACTATTATTACAGAAGGTTGTAAATGTTCTTATAAAGGTTTTAATATTTTAATTATTCAAGTGTGACAGTGACTAAACCCTTTGAGTTGTTCTCAAAAGGTTTTAGTTTTATTCCTAGAGTGAAGGCTGACACCTTCAAACTGTTGATTGATATACAACTCTTTGTCAGGAAAAATAACTTGGAGTTGTTCTTTAATGGGAATAAAAAAACTAAAGTCAATGAAAGTAAGTTGGTAAGAAAAAGCATTTTTAACCCACCCCTACACCCGCAGTTGCAGAATTTTGAACTGGCAGTAGAAAGTGGGTTGAGAAAAACTTTGAAACACCACAATGTACAGTCTAACATGACCCTCGCAGAAAGAGAAACTTTAAACACAGTCAGTGGTAATAGAAACTTGAGGGTTATGAAACCTGACAAAGGAGGGGGTGTTGTGTTAATGGACTACATTAACAACGAAGGCAAAATGTTGAATATCCTTAGTGACACAAACAAATATGTTAGAACATCAATAAATGAAATTAATATAGCTTACAAAAATATACATAGTTTTGAATGACTTATTGATTGATGGACTAACAGACATGGAGACGTATCATTTTTTGCATGTAGAAAAGCCTAAAGTACCATCAATATTTGGTATTCCAAAGATACATAAAGACATGGGCGGTCCCCCTCTTAGGCCTATAGTTTCTGCAGAAGGGTCAGTAACAGCTCCATTGGCAAAATACGTGGATAAAAAGATTAAAAAACTAGTTACAGACAACACAAACATACTCAAGGAATCATGGGACTTTTTGAGGAAGTTGGATAGCACATTATATACAGAAAAAGTGGGTTTTGCAACCCTGAATGTTATAGATTTGTTTACTTGCATACCACACGATACAGGTTTAGGTTGGTTTGAAAAAATGCTGGTTGGATATAAAGAAATTACCTTCAACTAGTTTAGAACAGTTTTAGTCCTGATGGAATTAGTTTTAAAGAACAATTTTATTTTTTTCGAGGGAGAATACTACAAGCAACTAAGTGGAGTGGCAATGGGTGCACACTGTGCCCCCACTTATGCAAATATTATAATGGCATATTGGGAAAATAAGTACATTTTAAATTCAGACTGCAGATGTTTTTGGAATTTTTGTGATAAGTTTTTAGACGACTTATGGTTTTTATGAGTTGACAATGAAATTACTTTTGAAAGTTTTGTAGAATATATTAATGAGACTACCACATTTTTAAAATTTACACATAAATTTTGTTTTGATCAATTGAATTATTTGGATGTCAACATACAAAAGTCAGATGGTAATTTCACATCCAAAATATTTCGTAAGGATACCTTTTCAAATTCTTACTTACACTATACAAGCACCCATCCACCCCACCAAAAGAAGGGGGTTATAAAGGGTCAACTAGTGCGAGTGAGTAGAATGACCTCTAATGATGTGATTTTTTACAAAGAATGTGAATATTTAAAAGGGTTGTTTATTGACAGGGGTTACCCTATAGAGCTTTTTGACCAAATGTATAAAGAAGTATTGGCAGGAAGAAATGGTAGATTTGCCCCCATACTAGGGAAACAAGAAGTGGTCAACTTGGAGAGGAATCAGGAAGAACAAAATAAAAACAAAAATATGAATGACAATTACAGTTCATTTATGGTGATCACCTACGATGGTGAGGCTGGACTAGTTAGAAAGATAATAGAGAATGGAAAAATTTTGCAAAAATATCAGACTTGGAGCATATTTTTGAAAATGATTTAAGATACACATACCGGAGGGGTAACAACATTAAAGGTTTGTTAGAGAGGGGTGCTTATGGACGTACTCTGGAAAGAAGTATGAGGAACAAAAAAGGTATGTTTAAATGTAGGAACTGCAATTATTGCTCCCACTTGTTGACAGGTGATGTTTTGTTCTTAAAAGCAAGAAACAGGAAGATCACTTTAAACACATATGTGAAATGTAACACGAAGGGAATTGTCTATGTGGCCTTATGCAAAGCCTGTGATTCATTTTATGTGGGTAAAAGCGAGAAAAAGCTTAAACAAAGATTTTATGAATATCTCTATGACATAAGGACAAAGAAAGAGAATAATGCCCTGTATAGACACACTTGTTTGTGTAAGGATGCAGTATTTGTTTTTTTTTTCTTGAGGTGGTAGCCATTGACCCTAGAGGTGGATTGTGGGAAACTAGAGTGGAATATGGGGAACTCTACTGGCAAGTAACATTAGAAGCTTGTAGACACCCAGGTCTAAATGATATGATTTCACTCACCCCAGTTTTAAAACTCAGATCTGCCAAACTATAGAGCTAGAATCACCTACACAAGATGTAAATAAATTTTATACATATTTATTGAGGTATGTTTTTAAAGGATTTCATGAACTGCAATATCTTGGATGTCAGTTCGTGTATTCATTAAATAACTGTTGAGTGCTACAACCGGTTTGGATCCTTTGTGCTTCCTTTTTGTTATTTGTTTACTGCAAGCACTTTCCGCTCTTCGATAATGATGAATGTTGTTAGTGCATATGCTCCACAAGTTGGGTGTGCGATGGATGAGAAAGAAAAATTTTGGTGTGAGTTGGATGAAGTGGTGATGACTGTACCCAAGGGTGAGAGAGTGGTGACTGGAGCAGATTTCAATGGAACAGAGGGGATGATGAAGTGATGGGTAGGTATGTTGTTAAGCAACAGACTGCAGAAGGTCAGATGGTAGTGGATTTTGCAAAAAGCATGAAATGGCTGTGGCGAATACATATTTTAATAAGAGGGAGGAGCATAGGGTGACATACAAGAGTGGAGGAAGATGCACACAGGTGGATTATATCTTATGTAGAAGGGCCAGTCTGAAGGAGATTGGAGACTGTAAAGTGGTGGCAGGGGAAAGTGTAGTTAGGCAGCATAGGATGGTGGTTTGTAGGATGACATTGGTGATCAAGAAGAGGAGGAGAAGTGTGTGGGCAGCACCAAGGATCAAATGGTGGAAATTTAAAAAGGGTAATTGTGAGGTGGAGTTCAGGGAAGAGTTAAGACAGGCACTGGGTGGCAGTGAAGAGTTACCGAATAGCTGGGTAACTACAGCAGAGCTAGTAAGGGAGATGGCTGGAAAGATGCTTGGTGTGACATCTGGAAAGAGGAAGGAGGACAAGGAGACCTGGTGGTGGAATGAGGAAGTACAGGAGAGTATACAGAGAAAGAGGTTGGTGAAGAAGAAGAAGTAGGATTGTCAGAGAAATGAAGAAAGTGGACAGGAGTATAAGGATATAAGGTGCATGGCAAAGTGAGAGGTGGCGAAGGCTAAGGATAAGGCGTATGAAGAGTTGTATGAAAGGTTGGACACTAAGGAGGGAGAAAAGGATCTGTACTGATTGGCGAGGCAGAGGGACTGAGCTAGTAAAGATATGCAGCAGGTAAAGGTGATAAAGGATAATGAGGGAAATGTACTCACAAGTGATGAGAGTGTGTTGAGCAGATGGAAAGAGTACTTTGAGGGGCTGATGAATGAAGAGAATGAGAGGGAGAGAAGGTTGGATGATGTGCGGATAGTGAATCATGAAGTGCAGTGGATTAGCAAGGAGGAAGTAAGGATAGCTATGAAGAGGATGAAGAATGGAAAGGCTGTTGGTCCAGATTACATACCTGTGGAAGCATGGAGGTGTTTAGGTGAAATGGCAGTGGAGTTTTTAACTAGATTGTTTAATGAAATCTTGGAAAGTGAGAGGATGCCTGAGGAACAGAGAAAGTGTTTTGGTACCGGTTTTTAAGAATAAGGGTGATGTGCAGAGCTGTAGTAACTACAGAAGGATTAAATTGATCAGTCACATCATGAAGTTATGGGAAAGAGTAGTGGAAGCTAGGTTAAGAAGGGAGGTGATGATTAGTGATCAGCAGTGTGGTTTCATGCCAGGAAAGAGCACTACAGATGCGATGTTTGCTCTGAGAGTGTTGATGGAGAAGTACAGAGAAGGTCAGAAGGAGTTGTATTGTGTCTTTGTGGACTTAGAGAGAGCATATGACAGGGTGCCTAGAGAGGAGTTGTGGTATTGTATGAGGAAGTCGGGAGTGTCAGAGAAGTATGTAAGAGTGGTACTGGATATGTACAAGAGTAGTGTGACAGCGGTGAGGTCTGCAGTGGGAGTGATGAATGCATTTAAGGTGGAAGTGGGATTACATCAAGGATCAGCTCTGAGCCCTTTCTTATTTGCAATGGTGATGGACAGGTTGACAGACAAGATCAGACAGGAGTCTCTGTGGACTATGATGTTTGCAGATGACATTGTGATCTGTAGTGAGAGTAGGGAACAGGTGGAGGAGACCCTGGAGAGGTGGAGATATGCTCTAGAAGAAGAGGAATGAAGGTCAGCAGGACTAAGACAGAATATATGTGTGTGAATGAGAGGGAGGATAGAGGAATGGTGAGGATGCAGGGAGTAGAGGTGGCAAAGGTGGATGAGTTTAAATACTTGGGATCAACAGTTCAGAGTAATGGTGAGTGTGGAAGAGAGGCGAAGAAGAGAGTACATGCAGGATGGAGTGGGTGGAGAAGAGTGTCAGGAGTGATTTGTGACAGACGAGTACCAGTAAGAGTGAAAGGGAAGGTCTACAAGAGGGTAGTGAGACCAGCTATGTTATATGGGCTGGAGACAGTGGCATTGACAAAAAGGCAAGGGTCAGAGCTGGGCGTGGCAGAGTTACAGTTGTTAAGATTTGCACTGGGTGTGACGAGAGTGGACAGGATTAGGAATAAGTATATTAGAGGGTCAGCCCAGGTTGGAAGGTTTGGAGACAAAGCCAGATAGGCATGATTACATTGGTTTGGACATGTACTGAGGAGGGATGCAGATTATATTGGGAAAAAGATGCTAAGGATGAAGCTGCCAGGTAACAGGAAAAGAGGAAGGCCTAAGATAAGGTTTATGGATGTGGTGAGAGAGGACATGCAGGTGGTTGGTGTGACAGACCAAGATGCAGAGGACAGGAAGAAATGGAAACAGATGATCCACTGTGGCGATCCCTAACGGGAGCAGCCAAAAGAAGAAGAAGACAATAAATTATCTTCTGTGCACAAATCTTAAACAGTCTATTAAAAACCTTATAAAAACTATTCAGTGTGTCCATGGTCTATCCATAAGAAAGGGCTTCAAGGAAATCCTGTCATTGAAGCCACAAGCTTTATCTGTTTGTAGTCTAATAATCCATCTAATTTCTAATCTCTCAGTGTAGTTCTTAAGGTTGCCAAGCCTAATACTCTTATTAACTAATTATATGGCTAAAATGTCAAACTTGTGAGAGAGATCATTATTTATAACATGTCTTATTAATGCATTACTATCATTTTTTCTATTTAAAGCATACAAATCCTGTCTCACTTGTTCCCTTAAAGTCCTGTTCATGTTTCCTATATAAAATGCTATGCATTTCCTACATTTGGCTAAGTATACTAAGTCACAGGTCTTGCAGTCTGCATAGTGATTAAATCCATTTTTATGTATTTGGCTGTCTAGTGGTGTATTATTGCATCAGAGTCCAAGGAACACTCCAATTTTTCCCATTAATTTTTAATTCCAGTTTGCATGGTGTGGCACAGCGTGCAGCTCCACTGAGACATGCCTAATGACTGTAAATGGCAATCACTATGTTTTGATGCAAACACCTGTTTTAATTAAGATCTGCATGGAGTGGTGGGTTAATGCAGTGTGCTGCAGGTGTGATGGGCTTGGGGATGAAACCCCAAGGCAGAGGTGCTTATTTTATACATGTGACTTACAATGTTATAAACACATATACTCATTATAGCTCTATTTAGCTGAGCTAAGTGAAGCTGCAGGATGTGGCATGCCATGCAGCTCTGTGCTAAAAAAATATAAGGAAAAGAAAAAAGGGGAGATAGGAAAGTGGTGAAATGGGGGCAAGCAGGGGGGAAACATAGTGAAAGGCAGGTAGGGATGTGCATTAAGGGTGTAGAAAGAGCTATAGAACTATAGCTACCCATTTCTTGTACAGCAACAGCTGTGCACTTTGACAGATTTTGTAGATGAATTTGAACTCTCAAACACCAGAGAGAGGGGTGAAGGCAACATAACTCTATTGACAAGCCAACTGGACCAAATTACTTGTGTCCAGAGGACACCTGTGCAAAATGGAGAGCTATGTATGGGGCAATATTTTTTTTTTTGGGGGGACAGGTTCACATTTTTTTTTACTTAAGATGACAGTGGAATATTGGGGAAGGGACTTGGGTACATGTGGGGAGCTAAGTTGGATAGGAGAGGATGCATTTGCAGACAGACAAGACAGAAAAGGCAGTAGACAGGGGCGGTGTGTGACACATGGGGTAGGTGAACACCTTGGATGGGGAGGGTGTTTCGGAATCCAAGTCACATGTGCCTCCAGATGGCAGAAGTGTGACTCATGTCCCCACCTATGCGATTGTTGGCACTGTTCCTTCACTGCCCTGAGGGTGGCTGTGCTGGAGGATGGGTGCCAGGGTGAAGCTGCCCCACCAGGTTGGCCAGCATGCACTCAGTGCAGTGTAGGCAATGTTCATAGCTCTGATGTCCAAAATACAGTTAATGTAACAACATATGTTAATAGTAAACCATAACCAATGAATAACAATAAGAAATAAATGAAGATAAGGGCTGGGGAGAGAGAGAAAAACAGTCAATTAGTAACATTTCTGGTTATTTCTTTGACAACAGTACTACTATCTACTCTACGGGTCTGTATTTTGTTTATGTGTACAGTGATTGCACATCTTCTATAGCTGATGTAGCTCGTACATACCTCTCAAGCTATTTGCATGGGACACTATAGGCCAAACAGTAACAACTGCAGGTACACAACTACACAGAAGACGTGCACATCAATTGAACCTATATAACTACCAAGGTGTACTGTGGGCTGATTTGGCGATACTTTGCAATCTAGGTAATCATTTCTATGGTAATCCTGTGACAGACAGACTATGCACTATTAATTACATAATGTGAAATCGTGACACTTGAGAGACATGTATGTGTACAGTACAGAGACTAAACAGTTGTCATGCCTTGGTTGGAAGGCATGGGAATTGGGCTCAATAGCAGTGACTGCAGGGGACATCTGCATAGAAAGTATTAATTGACTGCAGCAACTTTTAACAGACACTCCAGGCATACAGCCATACTGGGATTACACATTTTATTTCTGATTGAACATTGCTGTTGAACATATTCTTGCTAATGATTTTAACAGACTGACATCAAAACACAGAATTATATGATCATAATATGGGCTACCTCACCCATTTACCTGTAGTGTGTGTGGAGAGAGGAATTGTGAACATTATGTGACTGCTACTACTATAATATTTACTGCTACATACCACTGGATTTGAACCCTGGACCGTGTGTTGCAAAATTAACTGTATACAGAGCACTGAACAAACTACCGAGTCACTGCTGATTACTGACTGACTGATATTTGCCTAGAGATCACCTGGAACCAAAATATGGCCTGGTAGTACTACCACAGTGTTATGTTAGATTGCAGTGACAGTAGAATGTACATGCGTGAAATACAAGCAGAATGCAGATAGTAGGTAAGCTAGATTTCAGTATCATACCTGTGAAGTTAACAAACAATATCAGCTCATGGAGTGGGCTACCTCACCCATATACTTTTATTATCTGATGTCTATGCACGACAGAGCATTATGTGACCAATACTGGCCTAGAGACAGCCTTGAACAGTACTTATATGAGTTAACCAATACAACTGGCAGCCATTACATTTGCATTCTACAGCTATTAGAGTGTTATACTTGACTGCAGCTCCTTACCTTACAGCCTCAATGCATTTCGATTGTTAAATGGCTAGTGTCTGGCAGGGCCAAAAGCCCATTTTCAGCAGAGATGCGGGAGAAAATCTCCAAAAAAGATTACAATAGTGGGTGTGACGAGGGTGGACAGGATTAGGAATAAGTATATTAGAGGGTCAGCCCAGGTTGGAAGGTTTGGAGACAAAGCCAGAGAGGCAAGATTACGTTGGTTTGAACATGTGCTGAGGAGGGATGCTGAGTATATTGGGAAAAAGATGCTAAGGATGAAGCTAGCAGGTAACAGGAAAAGAGGAAGGCCTAAGATAAGGTTTGTGGATGTGGTGAGAGAGGACATGCAGGTGGTTGGTGTGACAGAGCAAGATGCAGAGGACAGGAAGAAATGGAAACAGGTGATCCGCTGTGGCGACCCCCTAACGGGAACAGCTGAAAGAAGATGATGATAGCACATAAAAAGGAGTACAAATTACAAGTTCTTACCATAGTGTTTAAAATCAGGAGTAAAAAAATTAGATATATTAAACAATATTAAGCAATTATATGCAATTGGCAAACATTTCAAACAATATCAAATTTATATATATATATATATATATATATATATATATATATATATATATATATATATATATATATATATTTTTTTTTTTTTATTCTTTTGGGAGAACATAGTACAATCTGGGAGTAAGAAAGATTCAAAAGCCAGGAGATAGTGAGAAGGAAGGTATAGAGAGAGGATTTAGATATTTACGGGTTGAGGTATTTAGCCTGGATTAGAACAGGAGCAGAGCCTATGTTTAGAGAAATATTCTTTTAGGGTCTGTTTAAATGTTAGTGGGTTATTGACGGTGAGAATATGCTGTGGAAGAGCGTTCCATTGTTTGGCAATGGCATGGGAGAAAAGGGAGATGCCATAGGCATTTTGGACTTTATTAATTTTTTAACAATATTTTGTCAGCAGACCAAAGGGATGTTAGGTTACTATAGGGTTGGACTAGATCTGATAGTGCTTGGCAGTTATCAAGTTTGTATAAGACTGTGTGGGCAGTTAGTAGCTGAGTCA
This sequence comes from Protopterus annectens, assembly GCF_019279795.1. NCBI lineage: Eukaryota > Metazoa > Chordata > Ceratodontiformes > Protopteridae > Protopterus > Protopterus annectens. The sequence goes on along the minus strand of NC_056733.1, from coordinate 1,492,141,892 downwards.
GGGTAAGGAGATGAGGGAGTTCTAGCCAGTTTAGCTGAATTAATGCAGTACAATTATGAGATCTTTGAGACTGATTTGTAGCGAATTTGACAATTTTGTTATAGCAAGATTCAAGGCTATTTAGGTCAGATTTGCGAAGGTTGGTAAATATTTGAGAGCAATATAGAAGGGAAGATAATAGATGGGTTTGGGCTGTTGCAAGTCTGGCTTGTTCAGTGAGAAATGTTTTGCCCTATAGAGTGAACCCAGTTTGGCATGCACCTTTTTCATGGTTAGAGCAAAGTGTTTGTCAAACCTGAGTCTGCTATCAGTTGTGACATCGAGAAGCTTTGTATGTTCTACTGGCTCTATTATAGTGACACTGGAAGAGGAAATATAGACAGGAAGTAATTATTAGATGGTGGGTTATGGTGGTAGACCCTAAGCTTGTTTTATGGGGTTAAGTATAAGTTGATGGAGAGTTAGATCATTTTCTATATTGTGGAGGGCTGCTTGAGTTTTTTCTTGGAGGTCTTCAATAGTGGGGGCAGAGCAGATCAGGGAAGTGTCATCAGCATATTGTACAACTGAGTCTGGGTTAGCTGCAGTATGAAGGTCATTAGTAAAGATAGTGAACAGAAGTGGACCAAGGACTGAACCTTGTGGGAACCCAACACTTATAGGGAGTTGAGGGGAGACTTTATTGTCCCACAGAGTGGCTTGTTTTCTGTCAGACAGGTAGCTATGAAACCATTTTAGGGTTTCAGAGCTGGAGTGGTAGATGGCTAGTTTGCTTAGAAGCATTTGATGTGATACAGTATCAAATGCTTTTGACATGCCTAGGGAGGTAGCAAAGACTAGTTGTTTTTTGTTTTTAAGTTGTTATACAGTGCCAGTAAAGCTGATGAGTGCTGTACTGGTACTACGCTTGGGCCAGAAGCCATGTTGTGTTTTGGATAGTAGATTATTGGTCAGGAAATGGGCTACATCTGTTTGTGTATCCATTTTTTTCTAAGTTTTTGGCAAGTGGAGACAGAACAGCTATGGGTCTATAGTTGGACATATCAGTCTAGTGGCCGCCTTTGTGTAAGGGTATTATGTATGATATTTTCCAGAGGGATGGTACATACTGTTCAGAGATAGAGCGGTTGATTAGAATAGATATAGGGTAAGCTAAGGAAGAAGAAGCTAGCTGAAGAAAGCCACCAGGTAGCTGGTCAGCAGCTAGTGTGCAAGGTTTTAATTTGGAAATTAGAGTTTTAATATAATTGATTTGGATTGGTTTGAGCTGCAGAAGGGTAATGTTTTTGTCAGGAGTCTGAGGTATGGTAGGAAGTTTACTGGGGGTGTTGCTGAGTAGGAAGGTTATTGAGTTAATAAAGTGGGAGTTAAATTGAGACACTGTGCACTCATTTTGGTTGGTCAGAGTTGGGGCTGGGGTAGTGGGTTTTCCTGAGTTGAGAAGGAGATTAATTGTTTGCCAGTTTGTGGCAGGTAGTAAGGTTCTCTTTATTTCTACTACTTTGATAGTGTGACCAGGCTCTGTCTCTTTTTTTAGTAGATGAATTTTGTCTTTTGATAGCCAGAGAAGCCTGTTAGAGTTGGTGTATATTTTCTTAAAGGGGCTAGTTTACTGAGTATTTGTAGGAAAGCAGGATTGAAGTACTGAACTACGATATCAAGTGGAAGATGTTTCAAAGGTGTCCAGTCATATTGTAGAAGTTGAAAGTTAAATGCTGAGGGAGAGAATTTTTTTGTTGTTGCTGCGAATACAGTGAAATGAACTATTAGAGAAATTCTGTAAATGCTTACTAATCAAGTAAGTAGGGAAGTGATAACTTATAGTGTCAGGGAGACACCCAGCATCATATGTAATATTGGACTTGTTAGTTAAAATCCAGTCTAGAATGGATTGTCTCTTGGGTGTGCTTGTCAATGCATGTGGGGTGTTTAATTCTTTGACAGAAATTATAAAGATTAATGAAGTTTGTAGGGGTATTGGAAGAGCAGGTGGTCCAGTCAAAGTTGAAGTCTCCTAGTATTATAGTTTCATGGGTGAAGTTTGCAGAGGCCCATTCACGGATGTTTTCTATATTATGGAGGTTTTTTGCAGGGGGCAGATAGGTAGCAGTAAAGATAATAGATTTATGGTTATTTAAATCAAGGCATGCTATCAAAATTTCAAGGTTAGGGATATCAGACAGTTACAACAACACAATCCTGATGTACACCATTTTCCTTGGTGTTATTGGTATTGTTTCATGTTTTTATTGCACTACAGTTGACATTATTCATTCATTGCAATACAACTGTAATTCCACATTTATTGCACTACAAACTTTATTGTATATACTTTACTGTAGTTACTGGTATGGTTTCATGTTTTTACTGCAGTACAGTTGGCATTATTCACTTAATGCAATACACCTCTAATTCTACATTTCTTGCACTACAAACTTTATTGTATATACTGTAATGCAGGTATTGGTATTGTTTCCTGTTTTTATTGCATTGCAGTTGGCATTATTGGTAGCTTACATCCTTCTAAGTTGGGAACTGCTGATTGAGAGCTCAGTGTCTGTTATTCTAAAAGTGTATTAGTTCTGGTTTAAGCACTTGGGCTTCAGGCCAGTTATTTTACGTTAAGAAGGATTGCGGTCTGCACTCTTGTGGGAGGAGAGGCTGGACTCTGCCCTTCTGAGCAGGGAATTTCTGGTTAGAGGCTTATAGTGCCTGCATATTCTAACTGTTTCTTACTAAAATTGGTACACCTTGTTTGCTGTAGCATAGACTAGATCCAGGCCTGCTGAATCTAGCTTTATTTGTATGCTTGTTGTTTGTTTATTTCCCTGAAACGCTAATTCCACCTAAAACGCGGCCTTTTAGCACTTCTGTGGATCCCTAGTGATATCTGCATTGCTTACTGTACTTATTTCCTTGTTTCACTTGAAAGAAAGTTACTGTTTGTCGTTTTTGCATTTAAGTTACCTGTAACACATTGCATTTATGTTACCTGGCACTTTCTCACTAAAGTAATTATATAAGTCAGCTCTAAAAAATTAAAAGCACTACACCCTCACAAACTCCACTTGAGTACCTTGTTCCCCATTGGCCCTTTTTTCAATTATAAAGGAATTCCCAATACTATTCTAGCATGTCCAAAGGTCAGTTGTCAATCTCCTCTCCGGTCCAGCTGGTGAATCTGGGAATCTTGAGGCAATGTTACAACTGCCTCATGTACACAGACAACCCTCACCTCCTCCCAACAAATTCCAACACATGTGAGAGATGCAACCATATAGCCAAACTGGAGGCTAAGCTCTCTCAACTCAGTACTGGCGTAACCAGTCAGGAGGAGAAGGAAACCACACTCACTACAATTCCAGTCTCACATAGACCTACCACGACAACAAACCAAACACATAAACACACAAAAACATACACGGAGGCTCTAAATAAAAATCTGCCTAAGCAGCAGAGACCTCCAAAGCAGACACCCAAGCAACCGCTACCCCAAAACAAAACATGTGCAACACATAGCTCACAAAGCCAGTGTGCCGAACAGTCACAGCCCTTAAGGCTAAACAACACACCTGATACACTTGTAATAGGTGACTATCGTCAGGCACACTGACGTCCCGCTCACCAGGCTGAACAAGGAGAAGGTTACGGTGAGCTGCCTGTCGGCTAGGATCCGCCACATAACACAAGCACTCAGGTCACTCCAAGGCAAGTACAAATATGACTCAGTCATTGTCCATGCTGGTGTGAATGACCTGAGACATACCTCCCTGGACTACATGAAAAGAGACATAGAGGAGCTCTCTGAGCATGTAGCCCAGGCCGGTATGACCCTGACCTTGAGTAGCATCTTACCCTCACCAAGAATGATGCCACAATATGAAGACAAGATGATCAATTTCAACAATTGGCTTAAGTGTTGGTGTCATTCAAAGCGGATCAATGCCTGTCAGCCTGGGATGACATGCTCGACAAGCCACGATGCTTCGCTAGGGACGGCTTGCACCTGTCACCCCTGGGCTTTCGGATATTGGCAAAGGCTCTTGCTACCCCATAGTGCCTTTTTAGGCAAGGCTCAAAAGACAAACCCACCTCCATAGGTATCACAAGGGATAAGAAACTAAGAATAATGCTACTCAATGCCAGAAGTCTAAACCTCAAGATGCACGCACTCAAAACTCTCCTTAGCATGGAGAACATCGATATCTGTGCAGTAACAGAAACCTGGTTCAAGGCTCCTGAGAGCACCCCAGCACTACCAGGTTATACCTCATACCATGCTTTTCGCCCCAAAACTTGGACCCGAACCACAAAAGGAGGGGGAGTATCAATATTCGTCAAAGATACCCACACCTCCAGGTTGGTGGCACAGCACGAAGCATCAGAAACTATCCATGTGCAACTAACTGTGGGTAAAACTGCCTTCCAGTTTATAGCCTGCTACAGACCACCCTCCCAAACACAGGAACCCCACTTGGCCTTCCTGAGAATACTGGAAAATATGAAGGTCTCTCCAAACACCATTATATTGGGCGACTTCAACTACCCAAACATAGACTGGGAGCATTACTCTAGCTCCAACACCCTAGCCCAAAGGTTCCTAGAATTTATAAACTCAAATGCTATGGAACAACTTGTTACCACTCCCACAAGAGGGAAAACATACTGGACCTGATCATCACCAACATGGGGACACTATGCTCCAGACCAGAAGTGTATCCCTCACTGGTAAGATCAGACCATAAACTAATCTCACTGGATATTCACATCCCGACCCCACCCCCTGCCCAGAAAACCACAGTGAAAAACTTCTCTAAAGCAAATTTCACACACCTCAAAACCGAGGAAATCCTTCAAAGCCCCGGCCTGTGGAAAATCTGCCCAGACCGCAGAATCCTTTATAAACGCATTCTATGAACACCTTCAGGAATGCATGGATCATGCAATCCCAAATAAAACCAAGACCCAATCCTCCAAAGGCAGGCGTCCTGTCTGGTGGACCCCAGCCATAAACAAACTATACAATAGAAGGAGGAAACTACTACATGATAGAGCAAAATCCCAAAAAGGGAAGGCATCTCTGATCAGTATTAGCAAAAACTACGGGCACTCATAAAATCGTCTAAGGCCAGCTTTGAGAGAAAAATTGCACAGGACACTAAGGATAATCACAAGGCTTTCTTTAGTTATGTTAGAAACCTGGGTGGGAATTCCCAGATATGCTCAGAATTAGTCCAAAATGACAAAAATACACCGAGCCCACAGACATTGCCAACATCCTAGCTGACAGGTTCAGTGCAAACTTCTCCCCCTCTCCCCACCAAAAGGGCAAATATCTATCCCAACAGAGTGCTGCCCGTGTCTGACATCTCAGATGCTCAGGTAAGAGCCGCTCTCTCCAAAGCAAAAAACACAGCATCAATGGGACCAGATGGTGTCCCGGGCTGCGTCCTACATGAACTCCAAGAAGAGCTAAACCCAAACATAAAACTACTGTTCAATCTTAGCCTTACTACAGGATATGTACCCAAAGAGTGGCGTACTGCAACAGTGGTCCCTCTCCACAAAGGTGGTGCCTCAACGGATCCTGGAAACTATCGCCCCATAAGCCTGACTAGCTTGGTCTGCAAAGCTATGGAAAGGATCATCATGGACCTCATAAATAAAGATATTGGGGACCTACAGACACTGGATCCTACCCAGTTTGGCTTTGTTAAGGGCAGATTCTGCCTCTTAAACCTGGTTGATTTCTTTAAAACAGTCACCAAGGCCATTGACGAGGGGAAGGTGGTCCACACAGCCTACCTGGACCTTGCAAAAGCCTTCAATACAATACCCCACTCAGGCATTATAGATAAGCTAAGAAATGTAACGATAAGCTCCACCAGTAAATAACACAAAAGACCAGGAACAGGCAGTCCTCTTCACTAAAAACGTGTTTAATTGACTTGAAGTGCGTTTATTTCAATACACTTTTCGTCGGTAAAGTATGTCCGACTTCTTCAGAAGTTAAAACAAGCATCAAGTAACAACGGGAATTCAACAATAGATATGCTAACTGGTTTAGTTAGTGGGTTGGTCCTTTCTTTCATTCACAGATAGTTGCTATAGTAGTTGATTACTTCAGTGTTTTCCCACCCCCTTATCTCATTTAGCTCTTAAGCAAACTCTGTAAAATTTTCTAATAGTTAGTATTGTACTAAACTACTAGAAATCCAACCCACCTGTTAGCAACACTCTAAAGCACCAAAAAAGCAAATTATCAATACATGTTTAAAAATGCAATTTACAATTTACAAATTGATGTCATTAGAAACACCACACATAGTTCTTACATAAAGTTAATACCCCTAGTTTTACGGAGCCAGTTGGCCTCGAATTGAAGTTAACTCGGACATTAAATTTGCATCACTTTTGTGTATTAGCTTCTCAAAAGTTAAAGATTCTAAAAAGAGTATCATGTACATAAAGCACATAAAAATACATAAAAAATATATATGTGTATTGAACTATAGAAAAAATTCCACCTGTTTACATGTAACCATTTAGCCCCCTCTTTCCTCATACAAATTTGACGGGAACAAGCACCTTGTGTCTAAAAGGCACACATTGTCACTGAGTGAAAATCTAAGTGAACCCATGTTTGTTGTTTTATTTGTTAAGTGTGGAAAATTTTCTTTCGATATTGACCTGAAACACAGGTCAATTGTTGTATTATACTAGATTGGTCCTCAAATTTGAGGTAGCCCTTCCCCATATCGTAATTGGTAACCTCAATATTTAGTATTCAGTGTTTGCAGGTTCACCTCTCTAGATTTTTTAATTATTTGGGTTCACTTAGATTTTCACTCAGTGACAATGTGTGCCTTTTAGACACAAGGTGCTTGTTCCCGTCAAATTTGTATAAGGAAAGAGGGGGCTAAATGGTTACATGTAAACAGGTGGAATTTTTTCTATAGTTCAATACACATATATATTTTTTATGTATTTTTATGTGCTTTATGTACATGATACTCTTTTTAGAATCTTTAACTTTTGAGAAGCTAATACACAAAAGTGATGCAAATTTAATGTCCGAGTTAACTTCAATTCGAGGCCAACTGGCTTGGTAAAACTAGGGGTATTAACTTTGTGTAAGAACTATGTGTGGTGTTTTTAATGACATCAATTTGTAAATTGTAAATTGCATTTTTAAACATGTATTGATAACTTGCTTTTTTGGTGCTTTAGAGTGTTGCTAACAGGTGGGTTGGATTTCTAGTAGTTTAGTACAATACTAACTATTAGAAAATTTTACAGAGTTTGCTTAAGAGCTAAATGAGATAAGGGGGTGGGGAAACACTGAAGTAATCAACTACTATAGCAACTATCTGTGAATGAAGGAAAGGACCAACCCACTAACTAAACCAGTTAGCATATCTATTGTTGAATTCCCGTTGTTACTTGATGCTTGTTTTAACTTCTGAAGAAGTCGGACATACTTTACCGACGAAAAGTGTATTGAAATAAACGCACTTCAAGTCAATTAAACTTAATTATAGATAAGCTCACCAGCTTAAATATAAACCCCTATGTCACTAGATGGGTTGCAAACTGGCTCAAGGACAGAACCCACATGGTTAGAATTGCTGGAGCCATGTCAGACTCCAAACCAGTTACAAGTGGCGTCCCACAAGGCTCAGTCCTGGGACCTCTCTTGTTCGGTATATATTTCTCGGCGGTACAGGCCAACACGGAAGGACTGTGGCTGACCAAGTTCGCAGATGACTGCAAACTGGGCGCCATAATCAACTCTCCAGCCGACACAAGCATCCTCCAAAAGGGCCTCATAGAAACAGGCAACTGGTGCCAGAGCCATGGCCTCAAGCTAAATGCCACAAAGTGTATAGTCATCCCCTTTGGCAAAAACAAAGTGCCCACAAATTACCACATAGTTGGTAATCCATTAAGTACAGAACAAGTCATTAGGGACCTGGGGACCCAAGTTGATAGCAATCTCTCATTTGACAACCACGTGGCCAAAGTGGTTAGAAAAACATTTTATATAGCCCACCTAATCATGAAGGGATTCACATCTAGATCAGGGGAGGTCATCGTACCTCTTTACTCATCCCTCATCAGGCCCATAATTGAGTACAATGCCCCCTTTGGGATGTACCTTACCAGACACCTGCAGCAACTGGAAAGACCCCAAAAGTACCTCACCAAGAGGGTCAAAGGGCTCAAACAGATGCCATATGCTGCCCGGTTAAAGAAACTCCAGCTCTACTCAGTGGCATACCACCTGCTCAGAGGCGATCTGTGCCTGACGTATAAAGCCATGTCCAACCCGGAATTAATGGACATGCTGCACCTCAGAAAATCCAAATCCCATCGAGCTACGCTCGAGACTTGAACCTCAGCACTGAAATAAATAGGACATGCTGGAGGGACAGATTCATAACCCAGAGGCTCCCTTCACTCTGCAATAAAATCCCAGTCCAGGTTAGGCAGAGTCCCACATTGACTCTCTTCAAGAGGAATCTTGATGAGTGGATGGGAGATCGTAGGTTTACCCCGGCTATCACTTCTGTGTCACTGTTAGACAGAGGCACAGTATACTAACCTCAAAAAAAGGCATAGCAAAATTAATTTAAAATGGGTGGCGAAAGCCAAACACACTCTGGCTAGGCTTATAAATGCCCTAGGGTAGATAGCCTAGTGTGAACCTATGAACCTATGAACCTATTATTCCTTTATTGAAATACAGCTCTAATGCCACATTTATTGCACTACAAACTTTACTGTATATACTTTAATGCAGTTATTTGTATTGTTTCCTGTTTTTATTGCACTACCATTGGCATTATTCATTTATTGCACTACAGCTCTAAGTCCACATTTATTGCACTATAAACTTTACTGTATATACTTTATTGCAGTTGATGCTTTACTCTTTCTTGCTTATTTCACTGCAGTCAGCATAATACATCCATACTCACCACACTCACAGCACAAACTGGCGAAGCACCCAGCATACGACTCAACATTCGAGCCCTCTCAGCTGCAGCTGTTAGAAGAGAAGCACACCATTATGCATACCAGATTTGCAGACATTCATTGTACATATTGGTAAAACAGAGGAAAAGGTACTTAAATACTTGTGGGGCATTCCCTGCCCTTGCTTCTTGGACTCAGGTGTTCAAGAGTCCCCTCTTCCATCTTTTCAGGTTGTCATGGTGGTGACAACACTGCTCAGATGTGCGGGGGATACCAGTGAAACTGGTGAGTTCTCTGGGCAGCTGCTCCCAGGCCTCTGCCTTACATTCTGAGCCCTGGAAACCACCCTGCAGCAGCCTGTCAGCATGGTTTTGTATGAGGAGTCCAACCATGACCCTGGACTCCAGAATGCCCCAATGCTGCACCCAAAAAATGTGCACCTCCAACACCACCAGCCATAGTACACTGTCAGTGACAGAACTCCAATGAATTCTGCTGTATTCCCACCTACTGGGCTTAATGTAGGCTGTTTTCCTGCCCTTACACTTCACTGGGCAACATTCAAATAGTGGCACATTGCTTACCATCACGCAAACCAGAGCAGCTGAGCTGAGATTTGTGAAAACTGGCAGAACCATAGTCTTGGCAGAGCTTAGCAGTGTGCAAACCAGCCAAGCAGAGCAGAGCAGCACATAAGCACTGGCAGCCATTACCATGTTTATGCATTGCTTAGCAGGTCTCAGCATAGTTGCGTAGAGCTTGGCAGAGTGCAACGGGGCCATCTGTTATTAAAAAATGCATAATATGTATATCAAAATTCAATGCATATTTTCCCTTCCATGTATTCAAACTCTGGACCTTCTGCACATGAAGCTGTAACTCTATCCATTTAGCTACAAGGATATTACACAATCCAATAAACCTTCCCATATACCACTGAGCTAACTATAAGCAGTGCTGAGCACCCCTCCATGCCACACACACACACACACACACACACATACACACTTAGACATGCTTAAACACCCCTTTAAATAAATAATTAATTACATCTGGTTTCTATTTTTAGATGTCTGGCAGGTGTCTGCTATCTTATATGTGAGCATAGCTTGGCATTGCTGCGCTCCACATTTTGCGATGAAAACATGTACTAATGTACTGTGGAAGTGTGGGAATATAAGTCTGATACACATGCAGAGAACATCAGCATACAGAAGACAACGCAGAAGAAAACTAAAATGTGTTACAAAAGGTAAGCAATTTCTTTCTTAAATAAAGTCATTGTATAATAGCAACAACCTATCCTGGATGTGGGCTCACAGGATTTGCCCACGGTTGGCTTTGCTTCATCACTTGGGCTTCGCCTCATGATCAAACCACACCAGTCCTGGGAAAATCCGTTGATGCCAACACCCAATTGTGGGTTATTTTTAAATAATACTGTGTCTGAATCAACAAATCCTCAGATTATCCAATATCAATAACTTCTTGGCTAATTTTTAATCACACTGAAATTCTAAATGATATATCAAATTTATTGCAAGCTGATTTCTCATTCCACAAAGTCTATGAACTTTTTATATTCTTAAAACCGGGTAAGAACCTTGATCCAGATTTGGTGCGTCTTTTTATAGAAAACACAAACTACATGTGTTCCTTATTATCCAAAAGCTTTTTAATGTTATCAAACATAATGACTTTTCAAATAAACATATGAATTAGTCTAGAACAGTCTTTATTCACAAGCCCAAAACTGACTCTCTTTCTGTTAAAAAGTATCACACACTACCTTTAATTAGATGTCAAATTCTATACTACAATCTTAGCTAAACACTTTAGGACAATGGCTTGAAAGCTGGTAGAACTACCTCAACATTCCATTCTAGATTAATAGAAGGGAGAAAAACATTGTGCTAGAATTAAAAGTAACCCATAATAAATTAATTAATATGCTTATAGGTGTATTTGTACTCGATGCCAGTAAGTCATTTGATCAAGTCCACATTCCTTTTCTTTACTAAGTCATGAAAAAAATTAAACTTTCCTGACAAGTATTTCACTGCCATCAGAGTTCTTGGCAGTCACTAGGAATATTTCTCCTTCAACTGAGATCCCATCTTGGCTATACAAGCATATCCTTTATCACTCTATCTTTTTTTACTATCTCATGAAATACTCTTTTGTCAAATTATACACAATTTAAACTACATGGGTATATGTTTTGGTAAAACAAAATTAAAATACTTCATTTACAGATTACATACTGTTATATCTAAATCTTAAATAAGTCATTCCTAGGATTTTGAAAATTGTGAAGGAATACAGTAGGACTTCAAACTAAAGTTAAATATTTACAATTACATTCCATTGTATGGAAAGCTTTCTACATGGCCCATCTCATAAGTAAGGGTATCTCATCTAGGGGCAAAGAGGTCATAACATCCCTGTATTCTTTCCTTATAAGGCCAATTATTGAGTACAATGCCCCCTTCAGCATGTACCTCGTAAAGCATATGCAGCAGCTAGAGAGACCACAGGGGTTCCTCATCAGGAGAATCCAGGGCTTCAAACACCTACCCTACACAGATAGGCTAAAAGCCCTGTCCCTCTACTCAGTTTCATACAGACTCCTCAGAGGTGACATCTGTCTAGCATACAAAGGAATCTCAGACCCCGCCTTGATGGGACTGCTGCATATCCGCAAGTCAAGCTCTATTTGAGCAACCCATACGCACGACCTCAACCTGGTCTGTGATATCAATAGGACTTGTTGGCAGGATAGATTTGTGTCCCAGAGACTCCCCCATCTGTGGAATAGGCTCTTTCTCCATGTCAAGCAGAGCACCTCATTATCCCTTTTTCAGCGCAACCTGGATAACTGGATGCAAAACAGAAAATACACCCCTGGGATTCCACCTGTGTCCCTGCTGGACAGAGGCTCTGGGTGCTGATTTGTCTAAACATGGGCTAAACTTTTGGCTAGGCTTATAAGGGCCTCAGGGCCAATAGCCTAGTAACCTCCTATGATCATATATACTGACGTGTTTGCTAAAAATGCCAAAACAATCTTGTCCACAGCTAGTGGGTTTTGGCTTTATTGGTCTGAATGTACCCATAAAAACATAAAAAGTAAAAAGTCATTGGAATTCAAGAACCACGTAGCTGATCAGTGTATGTCCTTAAAGGATCATGTACATATATCCCATGTGTATCCATTACATGAGGTTTAAGGAACCACATAGTAAAAGGACTAGTTTGGCTGGGTATTTCTTGCAGTTTAAACTCACCAAGATAGAAGGATTTAGTTAAACTCACCAAGATAGAAGGATTTAGTTAACTAAAAGCAGTTCACTTTGTTACCTTTTTAGTTAAAAGTACATATGCTTGATTTTCACTCTTTATGCGGTGGTGGTGCTGCGGTAGCATTGTCGCCTCACAGCAAAATGTTATGCCATTCGATTCTCAGCTAGAGCGTCTTCTGTGTGGAGACATGCGTGAATGGGCGTACCTTCGTTGAAGGTTGTGCATCAGGGCTGGCAAACTCGGCACGTAAAAAATCTACTGCCAATCATTAGCGGACCGGAGTTCCGCTGTGGCGACCCTTAACCGGGAAAAGCCGAAAGACACAAACAAACATTAAAGAAAATTAATATACTGTTTTCTTCTTTGGTAACAACTTCTTGACATTCCACACATCACAACAAATAATTACCCACTTTGTGCTGAACAATTTATTATGACAGTGAATGCATGCATTTCCCATTTAACAGAAAATAAGATAATTTCAAATAGTATTATGCTGTCAAAGTGAAATTTAAAAACATCTTATCCTCTCCTGAATTTCATCTGGACAGCCACCTTAAAGTTAGTCCCACTTCTCAAATATAACAAAGATACATTTGAGCTCATTTTATCTTTGGTGAGCTACTCCAAGAAAAAAATGTTTTCTTTCATATCATTATTTAACTGCGTTATACATTCTAAGTATTCAGAAAGAAATATATATTTCTGAACAGATAATATATTTAGCAGAACATTTATAAATGATTACCCAAAACTTATTCATCAGTAAGTTATGTTATTCTATTGTCTCCTCATAAACTAGCAGCAATGGGAAAATGACCCACTATGTAATATGTAATGATAACTTGGCTGTAGACTTATTACATACTTTTTATACTTGTAATTCTATTTAAAATGTTTGGTCGCAAATTTAAAAGGTTTTTATAAAAGTTGCATTATCTCTAATATCCACAGTTGTAAGAAGTTCCATTTCCTTTTAGGTATATCTTTGAATAATATTAATTTGCTTAGTATCATCCGAGCATTTTATGACTAAAACTGGTTAAGAAGAGAAAATTTTTCAGTTATCTCATGCAAATCCTGTGTCAACTCGTGACTGGATTTATGGAAATTTTCTAAAACATTTCTACCATATGTAAAGAATTATCCTAATTTATGGGCTCATTAGAAGAGGTTCACTTGAACAATAATACTCAGCCATCTACCTATTAACTGAATAAACTACTTGAAACTTCAACAAGGCATCTTTATCCCTCCCAAACAGGAGGGTATGAGAGAGAGAGAGAGAGAGAGAGAGAGAGAGTGTCTCCTAGATCTGATAGCTAAAGTGATTTTATCTGGACTAAACTTTGTACTCTTTCACTTTATGGGATCACTTGATAAAAAATTGTAACAGATACAAATCAAGAGTTTAGTCAGTGATTTAATATTCAGCTATGGACTTTCACACTGATATGTGTGCATTACACATTCCCTGCGTTTAGTATGTTATTGCTAGAGGTTTATACAGCTTCCTAGTCTGAGGAACCCATCTATTGATATACATACTGTTTTTTTCCATTACACAGTAGATTAATAATTCAATTTAAACAGAGCTGTTGCTTCAGCTTTAGAACTCGGTAATTAATCTTTTTTTTGGTATTTCTTTAAGAGATGTAGGTACTGCACTTCTACAGTCTCAACTGTTTCGGTTTCAGATACCATAGTAAAGTATGCAAACACGGATATATCTCAATAGCAAATATTCTTTCAGCATTGTATTTCACCATGCATATATAATTTAGCATTGAGTTATTGTTTCCAATTTAGAACTGTATCTGCTCTTCTTTAGCAATTCTTTTCTTAAAATTTGTATGTAGCATGCCTCTATAGTCCTTGATGAGGAGTCATTATATTTTAGCATATTTGCCGTTTATTGTAAACATTTTAATATAGGTTCATAGGTTCCCAAGTATAAGTACTAGGCTAGCTGTCCTTGTGGGCCATTTTAAGCTTAGCCAGTTTCCCTTTTGGTACTTGAAATAACCTATCCCATTTGGTATTAGATTGGCCTTACCCATCCCATGCTCAATAATTATATATTACCCCTAATGAGAATAACTAGGCTCATACCATAGATAATTTGAGGGGACCCATGCATGGGATATAGCACTTAAAAGATGCCTCTGTTCATTAGTGGTGCAGGGGTCAGTCTTGTGGTAAGTTTTCTGTCTCCCATCCATATATCCAAGTTACGCTTGAATATAGATGGACAGGGATGCGCTTTGTTTTACATGGAATGAGGTGTCTGTTCAAAAGCACTGATGTCCTCTGCGAGATATAGCTGACCCTCCAAACTGTTCTATTTATGATACAGAAGAGGTTTAGTTCCCTATACCAAGTACTTCTGGTGCCTTTTGACGTGCTGATATGCAGTACATCCACCAGTACTGGGTCAGAGAATGCCTTGCATGCTAGATACAATGTCACCACTTAGCAGTCTGTAGGATACCAAGTATAGTGACAGGGCTTTGAGTCAGTCCATATAGGACATATTGTTTAGGCCTTGTAGCCTTTTAGTGAAGCATCTGTGTGGGCATTTCAGTTTCTGCATGTGTCTGTACAGATACATGGCCAAGGGGGACATTATACTAAAAGATTGGCCTAATGAGTGCTGAATAAAGGGGAACAATAGCATCCTTAGATCTAGACACAATTCCTTTGTTGATAAGATGTGTAATATAGAAGGACCTTCTTATGATGATGGACATATGTTGGTCAAATAATAGGTCACTGTCTATATAAGTAGCCAAATCCCAAACAACTGGGTTATCTCTTAGGGGCATATTATCATTGTGGTACTTATCCAGGATAGATTACTTTCCAAAGGATACAATAATGCATTTCTTGCGCTTTTTAGTTTCAGTCCATGATTTTCTCACCAGTTATTCATTTGGGACGAACTTTCATGCAGGATGGCTAAGTTATCTGGGAAACTGAATGACTGCTCATAGTTTGCAGCCATCAGCAAACTTTGTCAGCCACAGCCCTTTGGCATTGGCTTTTGGAGAGGTCCCACCACAGAAGCCTACATATATACTACATATGTCATGTCATACCTCTCAACCTCTCAGTGCAAGAAATCTGGACAAAGCCAGAAATAATGGGGGAACAAAGGCCCAAAAATAGGGACATATTTTAAATATTGCTCCTATAAGCTTAGAAAGTTGTTAAAATAACAGGTTTTGCATTATTGTGTAATTTCTGAAGGATATGAAGTCTGAAACTCAAATGGCTGTCATTATTTAGTGACTTCAATCTTCAATGATTTGCCAGAAAACTGCAAATTTTATGAGAAACAGACCAAAGATTTGTTTGTTTGTGTCTTTCGGCTTTTCCCGGTTAGGGGTTGCCACAGCGGAACTCCGGTCCGCTAATGATTGGCAGTTGATTTTTACGTACCGGCTTGCCAGGCCTGATGCACAACCTTCAACGAAGGTACGCCCATTCACACATGTCTCCGCGCAGAAGACGCTCTAGCTGAGAATCGAACTGGACAGCCGTCTTACTGTGAGGCGACAATGCTACCGCAGCACCACCACCGCGGGTATATTAGGCAAAAATCTGGGCATTCTGCAAAAATCGGGACAGTTGAGAGGTATGTATCACATACTGGAAATGTCTTCAGTAAAAACAGTTTAAAAATACTAGCTTCCTTTCAGTTCTTTTTTTCCTTCTTTTCACTTAACATTTCACTGGCATATTCACCACTTCCCTTCCAGCTTTCTTTTCTTCTGTTCCTTTGAAGCCAAGTAATGCACCTTCTTGCAACTTCATGTGCCTGCCAATTCTGATGCAGCTGTCTTAAACAGTTCAGACTGCATATATGTATAGCACCACTGACTCAGTAATTTAAGCAAACTGACTTGGCTTGAATTGGTACTCATAGCAAAATCATAATGGAAATGGAATCATTTTTATTATAGTTCTCTATATTCAAATGTTTGTTTTTCAATGACAGCTCATACTTTCGCATACTCTTATAGTGGCATATTAGAACCATACATTATTATATTTTCATTGTTTTTTATGCTTTTCTCTATTTGTCAGGTATCTTTATAGGGGTGATGAGGTACCTTTTCAGCTCAACTCAGTATAAATCATCTTGCATCCAATTTAAAAATGTGAAACCATCAAAAAACACTTTCTTTTCACACATTTTGTTTAAGTCATTGTCAGTATTACATTACATGGTCTAATTAAATTGAATCTGCAGTTGAACCCACTCCCACCATTAGGGGTCACCAATTATTTCATACCAGCTGGACAGGCAGATACTTTTATAAGAAAATAAGGTGTGGCCTTACCTGGCTTGACAACAGGTTAGGCACTATATGTTTCTTTGGTTGCCTGAGGAATACGTGGCAGCACCTTTCTTGGCCAGTCAGTAGATGCTGGTTTATTGCACACATTAGACCTTCCAGGGGAGGTAATGTCATCTGTTCTAGGCTGCTGGCAATTCTGTTGAGAAAAATAAATATAAATTGAAATTGCATTCATAAGTCAGAGCACTGTTGTTAAACAAATGAAACAGATGTCATATTAGCAGAAACAGTTTCTTGCATGTTTGTATGACTGTGTTTAGCCACAGCAGTTTGCCATAAAAGAAACAATACTAATCAGTGAACATTTTGTGTAATTTGCATTCAGACTTAGCAAGCTGACATGCATGCTTAGTAAAAAGTGATCTGCGTGGGTTCTTATACAGATATTTTATTTATATATTCTTTTTACATACTTCAAATAACTATAACTTCTGGCAGTCCACAAGCTGTATTTTCGTATAAGTGAAGAACTCTTCATATCAAGAAAGACGAAAGCAACAGATATATACAACTAAAAATGTCACTGCCTTGCACTGGCAGTAATATGCACATATATCTATATTTTCTTAAAGGTGTTTCCTCCTGGTCCTAAACACATAATTTTGTAATGAGCTATAAAAGGAAGGGGCTGACAGCTCTACCCATCCATATTCATGATCAAAGGAAGATTATTCCTTTGCAGTTGTCGTGCTCATATTATTTTTACTTTTCTTATGACTATAGCCATGTATACTCTGTATGTGTATTACAGTTTCTTAATGTATTAAATAAAATATTGTTTAATAATATGAAAGCCATGCTGTTATCTTTCTTTTGAATAAGATTCAACAATATAAAAGTATTGTTGACTCCTTGTTGCTACTGTGTAGTGCACACCTTTCTAATGAAGAGAAGCTTCAGACCATGCTGCCTTCCTCAATTAGCCATAGGTTTGAATCAGAGTAACTCTCAGAAAAAAAAACTCACCCCAGGAACAGTTAGCCAAGTAATCTGATCTTTTGTGTGGACAGTGAAAACATGGTGGTGATAATGCTTTTCCTTAAAAGCCTAGTAGTACTAATTACTGAGATGTCAGCTTACATTAGTACATAAAGAAGTATACAAGTGGCAATTGCCTTCATCAAGGCTTACAGTTGACTGGAGTGGGATTAGATGAGACAATACCAGTGCCACACATTAAAGTGATCTCTTTGTAGAGCAGGCTGTTAGACACTGCAGAAGTAAATAGAGTGACAGGTTTTCTGGTATGCCCAGGGCAGGTACTTAGCAAGCTATATTATGTAGAGCCTTTGACATTTGGGAATCAGTAGTGAGAGTTCATCTGTGGCCTTCTAGCCCCCTTCCCTTAGGTCATACAGAAAAGGGTTTTGTTATGTAATTCTGTAGTGTTCTGTCAACAGCAGCACCTCTGCAGCCAACAAATATACATAGCTCTTACTGTTGCCAACTCCACAATGCCTTACACAGAGATTGTCTAGAAGATAAGACATGATCAATTTACCATTCTATGATATGGGTTTTACTGATAATGATGACTCAAATTAAACTTACATTTTAATGTCTCTAAGTTGTAGGAATTTTAAAATGCATATGAACAGTTAGTCTTTCTTTTTATATAAACCTCTAATGACAGCTAATCCATGTCCTATGTGAATGTATAACAAAATACACTTAAATGATATGGAGCATACATAGTAACCAGAACAATTAACTGGTTGTTTAATGTGCCAAAATTAGGCAGCTGCATAAGGGAATCAGTATCATAGGTTACTACAACCTGCCAACTATTTACTGACTCACTTCTTTGCCAGTTATTCTTGCCACCTGCATAATGATTGGGAATTTGTGAGAAAATATAGCTATAAGATAAACAATTTTTGTTATGGTTTAAATGGAGATTTTTTTGGGTGGTGCAGGCATTTTTGGCAAATACTCTCACATATATTCTTTACCTTTACTACACGATATCACTATAAAATCCTCAGTGGCGCTTCACTGACTTCTCCGTCATTTCACACACTTCCCACATCTGAACTTTGAGAAACTGTGAGAAACAAGCTTTTCATCAAAAAAGGAACGAAAAAAGCTTTTATTTCAATTCTGGTTAAATATTTTCAGTTGCACTCATAGTGACCTGTGTGGATACTACTGTACTTGCATTTTTCTGTGTTTTAGCCAAAAAAAGTTATCTGTTTACATTTTTAGTTTGTTCTGGGGCCTTAATTTTGGGAGAATGGTGAATTATTGCAGATCTGAACTTGTTTATACATTGTATTGCACTATCTTCATAAATAGAACTACTTTAAAGAGTTAGTTACTTGCATTTTGAACTCGGTCTGGGACCTTAGTCTTGTAGTTTCATTTGCAGTTGTGGTAGAATTGTGAAATACTGCCGAATCTTGGCCTCATTTAGCCATCTATTATTGCATTTTCCATAAATAGTGTTACTGGTATATTTCTGCCTACTCTGGTGCCTTAGAGTATAGTGAGATTGCAATAGTGGCAGTACTTCAATTTTTGCTGTAGGATTTGTGCTTCTGTACTTCTACAGCTGTTTGTACTCCAGTTTGCTGCTAGAGTATTACATTCTGTTTATCATTTGCCTGCTTAAAGTTGCATTCCATTGCTTTTCCGTTTGTTACATTGCTGTTTTCCCCCTGTCCTTTGGGTCTGCCTCAGCTCCCACTGTTACAGTACCTCTGTAAATGTGGTGCATTTGTGCGGCTCTTGGCTCATTTCCACAGAGCTCAGCAAGGCTTGGCATCCTCATTTTTGCTGCACCTAGCATCATCCAGGCTGAGTAAACTACTTTTGCTTGAAAAATTCGACTTGTTCAAGTTAAGTGTACTGCTGTTGTCCTCTTTAATTATTTATTGCATTTATCTGTGCTTTAAGAGTGTAAAGTGCATTTGTTTTCCAATGTTCTTGCTGCTAGATTAATTGCTTAAAAATCACCATAACAGTGTTGTCTTAGCTAGTTGTTGAATTGGTTTATCTTAGCTTTTCACTTCCAGCTAACCTTTGTATGATCTTACATTAAGAAGACTTAGGCTCTTCCTGCTAGTGCTCCTGCTAAATGTGGTGAGTTTAAGTTAAAAACGTGACCTGAGGGTCCAACCAGGGGATAAGAACATGGTAAATAGTCTACTCATGTACTCATGCAATCCAGTGAAAAGCAAACAAATATCCACAAAGAATCTAGTTTCAGGAAAGCCTACTAAGTCTGATTTAGGGGTGATGGACCAAATTGCCCACTTGGCTGCTATCCAAGATGGAGAAACATGCACCAAGGAGCGGGGTAGCTCTGAGATGGCCACAGAAGCTAAAGTAAATAAGATGTAAACTGAAGTCATCAAATTAGCAGCACTCTGGAGGAATACATCAAAGCCAATGACTGGAAAGTGGAAGAAATTGAGAGGGCACTTTCTCAGATCTCTGGTGAGCGTAAGCAGCTACAAACTGAGAAAATATATATAAAGAGGATGATGGATCAATATGAGGTGCTGTAGGAAAGTATACAAGTGAAATTAGCACAATTTGAGGAAAGACGATCTCCATTTTATGTCAATCCCAGAAAAATTGGACAGTGCAGATTGCAAGAAGTTTATGAAAGCCTACTTAGCATCATAAACAGGAATAGCCCTGGAAGATCTTAATTTAGAGAAAGCGTATAGGCTATACCAGTTGATCAGTCTCAGGTATTCATGGATCACAACTACTTAGTGGCTACTAGGATTCAATTTCCTCCAGTCATACACAAATGCAAGGAGTTGGGGCTGTGATGCAAGCTAAAATAGGTTGCAGCACTGAAGGTCTTCCATATGGATGGCACAAAAACCTTTGTAGATTCAGAGGCAACATTGGAGGGAGTGCAGAAACTGACAGAAAGAGAGGAGGGCAACAAAGTGTCCAAGAAAGGAGACAGGACAGTTCCACTATGAAAACATAGATAATACCAGTGAATCCCTTCCCAGTCTTTCAGCAAAAGAAGAAGGAAAAACAGGTGACTATTGAGGCATATTCTCACTTGATACAGAAGGCTCTTCAAGAAGTGGAACAAACCAAAGGAACAGTCACAATGCAGGATGATGAATGAGAGTCAGATCAGTGGCTGAACTCTTTAAAAACTGTATGCTAAATATTATTGTTGTTGTTGTTTTATATTCATGTGAATGGCTGGGATTTGATAATGGACTCTCATGGAGGGTTTCTTGAAATAAGCTGGGAGTTATGTGTGTACAGATGGATACATACAATTTTTTAATTTGTCTCTTTGCAAACACAGTGGAATATAGCAATAGTAAATATTTAAATATTCAGCTAAACTCATCAATGGGCTGAGGACCCAGAGACACATCATAAATGAAGAGGCGGGGTTGTACACTACAGAGAAGAAACTCTTATTTCCACTTTACTACTAGCCAATGGGAATTGTTTCAATAAATATCAATTCAGATTTGAGTTAGGGATTTAAGGGACAAAAAACAAACCTTTACGATATCTTGTTACTGCATTAATGATGCCTAAACAGACACTAAAGACATTTTCTTAGGGGCATAAGAGGCAAAAATAAGATTAATAGGCAGTGAGAACTGTTCAAAATCTACAAGAATGAGGGCTAACACATTATTAATGACTCAAGATAGTATTTTTTGTAAGGGAATAATTTAGATGATGTTGCATTTAGAGGAAGCAAGTGGGTAGTGAGTGGGTGAAATAGCAGCTGTGTTACGGTTTTCTATCACCCAGAGGCATTTAGGCGAACATGGGAGAAAGGTTTCCAAAATACTGGAATTTGTGTATAAATGTTTTTGTTGTTATTTAGTAGGACTAATGTGCAAAGTTATAGTAAAGGGGAAAGGTGAGGGAGGATTAAGCTGTGTACTGTTATGTGTCGGCTATTTCACTTAAACTTACAAAGAGTGACACAGAAAAATATGAGTGCATCCTGGCAAATGATTAAGAATGCAGGAGGGAGAGATGTGCTTAATGGATCTAGAGAACAACACAAAAGGTGCACAAAAATAATATAAAATCCTGATGTTAAAGCTTTTATCATGGAATGTGAATGGGCTAATTAGTTCGGAGAAGACAGACAGAAGATTCTGACTTTTGCCTTTAAAACAGAGACACAGATCCTGCTATTGCAAGAGACAATTCTAGGATCTTGGGAACACAAGAAGCTAAGTAAAAACTCTGAAAGATGGTGTTTTAGTGCTCAGATGGGAAGAGAAAGAAAAAGAGGTGCCATGAAACTGGTTAAGAAAAGAGCAGGGATAGCCATTGAATATAGCAAATTAGACCCAAGGGAGAGACAAGTTACTGTGATAGTAACAGAATAACTATAGTATGTCTATATTTCCCACCCAAAACATCTGTAAGATATATGAAGGAACATTTAGGAGAAATACTTGTTTTCCACCATGGGCTTCAATTAATAGGCTAAGGCTGGAATTAAATGATCAACAGGACAGATGTGTTTGAAGGCCGCAGAGGACTGCAAGCTTCAACTGAAGCCTGGTTTCTTGGAAAATATCTGAACTATTTGGGTTGTGGGATGTAAGTGAGATAGTGAATACAGGGAAATATGACCTTCTTTTCAACTTGACACTGAAGTTGGGCTAGACTGGATAGAGTTCATAAATCCTAGGAACACAGAGAATTACTGGGGGATGTTCAGACTTACCCGATTGTCGTCTCTGACCATGCCTGGCATTGGTCACAGTTTTCTCATCAGATGAGAAAGGCTTAAGTAAGCAGTGGAGATTTGCAACATACTTGTTAAGAAAACAGAATTTTAAGACATGGGTTAAACCAGTAATCCAGGACAAGATATCTCATTTTGATTTCTGTCAAAGAAGAATAGGTGGTAGGTGGGATTATCTAAAAAGGGAAATGGGGATAGAAATAAGGATGAAGGAAGGTGAGAGGTGGAGAGAGAGGAACAGAAATTATATGGCAGGAATAAATAAAGTTAAGAAGTTCCAGAGGGGACAAGTAGGGGCATCAGCTGCTGTAACAGGGGAGTAGAAGGAAGCCAAGGAGAAAATGGAGGAATATATTTATTAATTTGAAAGAATATAGGAAAGAAGCATTAAAACAGGACTGTTTTGAATTTACTCCAAAAGTGGTTAAAATGCTTGTGCAGATCCAAAAAGTTCAAACTGCATTAACTAAAATTAGGAATTCTAACATGGGCAGGATGGAAACAAGATTAGAAAATATTCAAGAAGTAATGAGAACATATTTTGGGATGGTGGATGTAAAAGACACAATATTAGGAGCTGGCAGTGTCAGGCGGAAGGATTTCTGAATGTATTGATGATGCATGGATTACACAAGAGGACAAGAATGAGTTAATGGGACAAATTACAGAAAAGTAGATAAAACAGGCAATCAAGCATCAAGCAGCAGGAAAATCACAGGTTCGAATGGTGTACATAGTCAATTGTGGAAACTAGTGCAACAAAAAGTGATTCCCAAATGGGTGAAACTGTTTAATACCATACTGGAGGGTGAAGCAGTGCCGGATTCTTGGTCTACTGCTGTAATGGTGGTTACACCTAAAGAGGGCAATGACCCCCTCAGATCCTGGGGCATATAGGCCCATCTCAGTATTAAACCCTAATTATAAAACTTTTATGTCTACACTAGCCAGGAGACTATCAAAACAATTACCCAGTATTATTCACCTAGACCAATGTGGGTTCACAGGAGGTAGTAGGGGAAACATTTGATAATATAAAATCAATCATGCTTTAGAGTATGGTGGAATGTACAAAACTGAGCTTTCTAAAGGTGGGATTAGATGCAGAGAAAGCATTTGATAGCATGAGATGGGAGCATCTTTTTATGGTATGAACACATTTGGGATTCCAATCAATGGGTGAACCCATTGCAAAAAATGTACATGTATGCCAAAGTAAATATCATAATAGGAGGCTACCTCTCTAGGAGTTTTACTCCATCAAGGGGAACATGGCAGGGTTGCCCTCTGTCTCCATAACCCTTTGCATTATATAGTGAGTCACTGGCCATTAAGTACTCCATGAAAAATGGGTTTTCTTTGTACAGTAGGATGGAAACATTTGCATTATTTGCTGATGATATCATAGCATACTTAGCATATCTAGAGAGGGATGTACCTATATTATTCAAATCTTAAAGGAAGACCAACACATAGCTGTGTGCAAATAATGAAACTAAAATGAAAGCTATTGTGGTAAATTCTACCCCAACTATTGTATAAACTAAACACCACGACAGAGGACACCAAAACTTTGTAGGATTAGCGCTTTTGTTTATGCTAATTAGATAAACTTCATCAGATACAAACAAAAGGGAAACAGTCATTTATATATACAAAAAAGCATGACATCACATCCTGTCCATCAATAATATAATATATATATATATATATATATATATATATATATATATATATATATATATATATATATATCAAAAAATATAAAATAGATATATAAATGAAAATGTACTAAATTGAATAAGTATATAATTGTCCAAAATTAAAAACATCTAACGAAGTAATGCCTTCAATTTCAACATGCTCATGATAGAAACTGTGTCATTAAGTCCAGGAAACACAGAAGCATTCAGCCTGAGCTGCCACATAAGTTCTTTTTCCTCTAAATATAAAGAAACAGGCCCCCCCCCTCCCATTTTCTGAAACTCTTTCTATTACTAAGAATTTAAATTCATGATACGGAAAAACTGATACATGCCTAGCCAAAGCATTTGTTAAATTAAGTTTGGATATGGCATGTATATGTTCGTATATTCTAGATTTTACCATTCTATCAGTCTTCCCTATTGACTAAGTGCAACATCACCCCTATTTGTGGAGGAAAGAGAAAATGAGATATTTGGAGGTACGGATAAGAAAAGACCTGGCTCATGCAGCAAAGGAGATGTGGAGGAAAAAGAACAAAAAATAGTAAGCTATGCTAGGTAGTGGCACATAATACATATGGATCTTGACAGCAAACTAAATGTAATGAATATTCCTTGTGCCATTAGTGTTGCATATCAGTCAGGCTTATCCAAATAAACCAGACCCCAAAATATGGGTGAGACTAAAGAAGGAATTGCCAGCTTTCATTTGGGAAGGTAAGAGACCAAGGGTTAGCTGGGATAAGTTAGTGCTACCTGTCCTGCAGGGAGGGCTGGGGATGTCAGATCTGGAAGGATATTACAAGGCAACACAGAGATTAGGTTGTTATATTTGCTTCAATTAGAGCAATACAGACATAAATAGAAGCAAATGGCAGTGGAATGGGAAACTAGCTTAGAATGAAGGGACATTATGGAGATGCGGCATCAAGATCCAAAGAGAAAAAAGGAAAGGCTATTTTTTTTAAATGCATTAGACACTTTACATGAACTCATAGGAAAATCAAAAGATAAACCTTTTAAGTATCTAACACCAATAGGAACCATGCTAAAACTCACGTGTTGTAAGAGTCATGAGGTCTGTGGCTGAAAGATGGAAGACGTTGAACATTTACCCTAAATTTTGGCAGCAGTTAGCAAGGGGGAAGAGGATATGAACTTGGATCAAGCTTGGAAGGCATTTCAAATACCTGAAAGACACATACTAGCAGATTATGCATTATTCAGGGAAGCAAAATAGCTGTTAGGACAGATGGCACATAGGATGGCCAAAGTAAGCTGGGCAGAGCTAATATCTGAAGCAAGATTAGAAGAGACAAGTAAGGAGAGATTGATATCAAGAGGAAATGAGAGATGTGTGGAAAAGAAACCAGGCAGAGGAAAAGAAGTAAGACAAGGTTGGAGCAATATGTTGAAAAGGGCTCTGAAAAAAGAAGAATGGCAAGAGGTCCTCTTAGCCCCAAGGTATGCAACCAAATCCAGGAAATGCAGAATCTTTGTAGTGTTTATACAGATGTTTTCATACAACACAGAGGCTTCACAAAACGTTCCCACATGTACCAGAGGTATGTTGGACGTATAATAGAGATCAACAAGGGATGTGGGAACATATATTCTGAGAATGTGACAGGCTTACAACATTAAAAGAAGAAACTAACAGCTGGTTAACACTGTTTATGCAGGGATCAATAAAAGTGTAAAGAGATTTATGGCTTTTAAACTTTGATCTGGGAATAAAAATATCAAATGTAAAAAGGAAAAAAAAAAAGATTAATTGTTGGGGATAGTGGTGAAAAAAATCAATTACCCGTAAATGGAAGAAGGAGGAAAGCCTGAAGTAGAAGGATGGTAGGGAATTGATGAAAGATCTTATGAGAGATGACTGAATAGCAAAGCATTCAGTTAGTGCGTCTGATGACAAGGATTATGTTAAAGGTGCCAGGGGTATGTACAAATGGGATTATCAGATAGGGAATACTTTAAGATGATGTTTCCAGCCAACACAGAGTTGGATTATACAACTAAGGGGTATGGTGAAGTAATTTAAATAGGGTGAGGGCAGGTGGGGTGGGAGGAAGTGGGTTTGTTCTCCTTTTTATTACTGTTGTTAATGCTAAAGAACAGATTCAAATTTGTAAGGATTCACATAAAACAGCTGAAATGTTATGTGAATTTGAGTATATGGCAGTTCCATGAGTAGGAAATACAAGCAAATAAGGGAAGTTTATCACAAATAAAAATTTGTTGAGCAATGTTGGAATTGGAACTGTAATTGCTAGGTTTGGACTGAGGTCAGATGTTGTAAGACAGTGTCTGTTTGGTTACATATTAATTGCTTAGAAATAGCCTAGCTACCAGAGGAGTCTTTGGTGCACCAAACATGCATACTGCATACATATTGTAAAGAACGCGATAATAAATTGGAAAAAACAAAGACTTGGGATAACTCATCTAGTGGCAGAAGTGAGTAGCCTGGTTTGTGAGTTGGGAAACACATACAAAGGCTTAAAGTGAGTTTGTTTTATTAACCAGACGTCTGATGAAGCAACGGCTATCATTGTGAAAGTGCTCACCGTTTTATAACAATAAATAAGAGATTTGACTTCATTTTTGCTGCAGTTTTGCCTGTTATTCCAGTGACCTTCCTTGTTGGTTCTTATGCTTGGGACTTTTTACACTTTTATCTGAGCAATTGTCAATAAATATTTTGTTATATCTCAAAGATCATTACTCATAATTCTTAACTAGTAGAAATTACTCACATAGTTTGTTTTCTTTTATGTAAATGTATCTTTGCTTTGTCTTAAGTGATAATTCAGTAACAGTGTTTGCCACCGTAGCAGGCTGGTAATTTGCCTCAGATGCAGGTGACAGACTCTGCTGTGGCCAAGCTGGTTCCTCAGACCACACCCCTTTTTCACAAGCTCCCTCTGTGTGACAAAGACACCACTATGCACTGGGGGTTAGCAATCCCCTGTAGCTGCTGGCCTCCCCTTAATGAACAAGGGAGAACCACTTTTGTTGGTGTTGGAAGAAGGGGCAGGGAAAGTGCCCCTGCTTAACCAGAATCTTGTGACCATCCCTGAGGAAGCTACTGCTCCCATTAAAAATATGTTTGCCTTAATTTTCCTGTCAAAAAAGAAACAGAAAACTAAACTTATAGCTTATTAAGTCCAGGTCAGTGTCTTCTACAGGATATTGACCTTTCTTAACAGGTGGTTTCTGGTAAAAGAAAAAGTGATTCTTCTTTTCCTGAACAGATTCAAGAAATTAAATCTAGAGAGGAATGTGATGGAACAGATACAGTTTTCTTCCCCTCAGAATTCTGATTCAGACTCCATGTAGAGCATGTCACCTGAATCTCCGTATCAGTGATCGTCTTTCTCAGAGACTATTTCCAGAATCTGCAAGTGTATTCAGTGGAAGAACACTGAGGTTTCTCAGTTCCCCAGAAAATACTATCAGCTATTACAGGAGGAATTTCCAGAACCTTTACCCATTTCCCCAGTTCTGTCAGCACTGGAAGAAATGTGTGTTACTGCCTGCAATTTTCCACATACTCAGCCTACTACCCCTAAAAAGGCAAATAGAATGTATAAAGTTCCTCGTTCTTTTAAGTTTTATACACTCTAGACGCTGCCCATTCAATTCTCAGTTAGAGCGTCTTCTGTGTGGCGACATGCGTGAATGGGCGTTCCTTCATCAAAGGTTATGCATTAGGCCCGGCAAGCCAGCATGTAAAAATCTACTGCCAATCATTAGCAGACCAGAGTTCTGCTGTGGCGACCCCTAACCGGGAAAAGCCGAAAGACACAAACAAACAAACAAACACTCTTCCCAAACATGACCCAGTAGGCATAGCTTTAATTAATCCAGCTGCTGCCTAACATTTTAACTCTAACCCTTCCCCTGTTGTTAAGGATGGTAAAACAATTTTTAAGTTTGGAGAGAAGTGTTTGCTTCTGCAACTTTAATTTTTATAATTTTGAGTTGTCAGGCTCATGTTAAAGTTTACTGTGACTAACTTTGAAAATATGAGAAATGTTTTATCTGCAGTTCCTTCCTGTGAAGAAAAATCTGCTTTTTGTGGTTTGGTTTCTTTGATTTTTTCAGGTCACTAGTCATTTAAGGTGTGTTTATGACTGTAGATAGTACATCCAGTGAAGTTGCCACTGGTACTGTGTTGAGGAGGTTTGCCTGGCTTCATTCTCAGAACCTCCTAGAGAATGTAAAAATGAGCTTTTAAATTCACCTATGGAAAGAGAGGTCCCACTGCTGCAAAGGTTATCAAAAATGCAATAGGGTTAAGCTGATATACAGGGTATCTCTCACATTTGTTTATCCCTCCCTCTCTAAAATTTCCAAAGGTTATTTTGCTCTCTTGTCCAACTACAGCAAGAAACAAAACAAAACACAGTCTCACCAATATGCTGGTAAGCAGGTATTAAAATAATGGTGGGGAGGTTCTCTAAAAGAAAGCAGCCCCCCCAGAACAAATTACAGTCAAAAAAGTCAGAATGAGTATGTAAGAGGTCTTGTCCCACCTCCCACCCTGGCAGTATCTTATCCCTTCCAGAAAATCAGATTCTCCAGTTCTCTCTCTTTGGCAACAGGTTGTTTCAGACAAATGGGTTCTGAGACTGACTCAGTGGGAAGAGATTCCTCCTTTGCAGGGGATTATTCCATATCCCCAGACCAAACCCCTTTGCTCCCTCCTGTCCTACAGCAAGTCTTATTGGAGGGGGGGGGGGGTAATAGAAATAGTTCCATCTTGCCAGTGGGGAAAAGGTTTTAATTCAAGAAAGTTTCGGATGCCAAAAAAAGAAAATGCCTGGAAATCAATTATGGGACTTTTTCTTAAACCAGTTTATGATAGTGCCCAATTTCAAGATCCTTTCACAATACAGTCCCTTACCCCTTCTTCCCCATTTGAGATTTTCTGGTAACCTTAGATTTAAACGACGCTTATCATCACATTCCTGTCCATTAAGGTTTCAGATGTTTCTTAAGGTTTTATGTATCTGGATCACATTACTGCTCTCTGCCTTACCCTTTGGGCTATCCACTGCCCCAGAGTGTTCACAATGGGTCTAGCTCCAGTTTTAGCACATTGCAGGCTACATAGTATCCACATTTTTCCATATTTAGATGTCTTGTTTATATATGAAGACTCTTTTTTTTCAAAGTGTCAAGAATCTGTCTCTTTGGTGAGAGATCTCAAATACAGGCTAGGATTCCAACAGAATCTCAGTACAAAGAGCTTTTATTCCACAGGAAAAATTATACCTACATTTAGATCTACTCCAGTTTTTTTCCCCTGATCTCTCTGATGTTACACATACAGCCACTATGGACTGGGGGCTAGCAATGTCTATGATGGTTGGGGTCCCCTTAATGGGCAAGGGAGGGAATACCTCAGGACTCTGAGTCTCATGACATCTATGATTCTTATGATACCTCTGCCAAGACTCCATACAATAAATAAATAAAGGTATAGTGTTATCTGAAGTCTCCTTTGTCCCAGCACCAACACCCATTATCTTTTTAGATTACAGTTCTGGGATGTGTGAGAAGAGAAATCACTTGGTGGAGACATCAAGTACCCTGAATTCAGGTGTCTCCCTCTTCCCTCCCACTCCAAAACAGTCAGTCACCACAGTTATCTTGCACTTTGCTAGGGGCAGATAATAGTGCAAGGTATCTGGGACAACAAACACAGACAGAAGTACATAAATGTAAAGGATAAGTTTGCCCTTATCAAGGCATTCAACTCTCTAAATCACCTTTGGTCCCCAGGACCACTTCAAGTTGTTACGGACAATACCACAGTGATGTGGTACATAAAAAAGTAAGAGAGAACAAGGTCCTAACCTCCTTCGCACACTAGACATGTTATCATGGGATATTACTTTACAGCAGAATCTCACTCTACTTCCTACATTTTGTCAGAGTAAAATTGTGTGCCAGACAAGCTGGGCAGGAGAATGTAAACTAGACTGGGGGTCTTCCAAGATCTGATCCATCTGTGTGGAGTTCCTCAAGTAGGTCTTTTTGCCTTCCCAATGAACAATCAGTTAGCAAAATTCTGCTCCAAGACTTCATGCAACAAGGCCTGGAAAACAGATACCTTTTCCTTTCATTGGAAAGGAATATTCCTGTATGCTTGTCTACCCTTTCTGATATTTAACGTAATTCTAAAGATTCAGAAGGAATCCCCCAAGACTCCCTTCTAGCCCAGGTAACAAGTGTTTATCCCTTCTTTCAGAATTGGCCAGGGACAATTACCGCAAGTTTCCTCACAGACTGGATCTAGTTACACAAGAACAGAGATGAAAGAGGTAATTGAGAACATATTTTTCAGATTGTAATGAGCTGGCAGACTTTAAAAATTTCCTGTAGACTATTCTATCAGAAATGCTGGGTGAGCAAATTGGTGTAACTAACGACATGATTTTTTTTGATCTATGATACAGAATCAGAATTGCCTAGACATAGTAAGGCCTTGCTGAGTTTAATTCTAGTGGCTGCCAAAACAGCATTTGCAAGAAGATGGAAATCAAAGTCTAAACCAACTGTACTAGAAGCAGTGAATGTAGTGACACAGATAAAACAACTGAAGTGGGAGATTTAGAAAAGGGTAGAAACAAATGACATGGAAAAAAGTAGAAATGATGGAAACAATACATGCGGAATAAATTTTGAAGGAGGAATGATGTTAAAGGGAAGGCAGGAACTGAATGAGCTTTGTAATGTTTGACTGATAATGACTGGATAGATTATAAGTGATGTATAATGTTTGCAACTAAAAATATGTCCATATGGTTTGTTTTTGTTTATATAAATGTATGATTGCCTATGTCATAAGTGATAATTTAATAAAGATGTTTCTTGTTAAAAAAAAAAAAAGAACAGGGATATTTTATACATCCCAACCCCAAACAGCTTTAACTGAATGTCTGGATCTTAGTGTTTTAGTACCTTTTTACGCACTTGTTTACTGAGAATGTGCAGGAGGTACTGATGGGGGCAAGAAAGCCCTCGTGAAAGCCATCAACTAGAAAATTATATAGTAGCAAAAGGAAAATGTTTTCTAGTTGGTGCCAAAATCATAACCTGTCTGAACCCATTCAGAGTAGTGTTTCACTTGTTCTACAATATTTGTGTGAGTTGCTTTTCTATTTGCCTATCATTTGTTTGCCATTTGAGCATGTGTGCCCATGGATACCCCTTTTTCAAAGCATTCCCATGTCAACATATTTTTATAGGGGTTTTGAATAAAAGACATCCAAGAAAATTAGTGGCTCCTCCTCAGGACATTAATTTTGTGTTAGAGAAGCTAACACATGCTCCATTTGAATCTGCTCATCTGGCTGACTTGAGGTTCTTAGGTTCATAGGTAGATACTAGGCTATCTGCCCAAAGGCATTTATAAGCCTAGCCAGAATGTGTTGGCTTTCACCGCCCCCTTAGATTAGTTCCCTGTGCCTCTGTCCAGCAGAGCCACTGAAGTGATCCCCAAGGTAAACTTTCTGTTTCCCATCCACTCATCAAGGTTTCTTTTGAAGAGTGTTAGTGAGGAGCTCTGCCTGATGTAGATTGGGACCTTGTTCCAAAGCATGGGAAGTCTCTGGGACAGGAATCTATCCCTCTGGCATGTCCTATTTATTGTTGTGGTGAGGTTTAGATCCCTAGAGCGTGTGGCTCGCAGGGATAAGGTTTTCTTTAAGTGGAGCATGTCCATAAATTCTGGGTTGGACATGGCCTTGTATGCCAGGCAGAGATCACCTCTGAGTAGGCGATATGCAACCGAGTACAGCTGTAATTTCTTCAGTCGAGCTGCATAGGGCATCTGTTTGAGGCCAGTGATCCTCTTGGTGAGGTACGTCTGTGGTCTTCCCAGCTGTTGCAGGTGTCTTGTAAGGTACATCACAAATGGGGCGTTGTATTCTATGATGGGTCTGATGAGTGATGAGTAGAGGGGTACAATGATCTCTTTTGATCTGTATGGGAACCCTTTTGTGATTAGGTAGGCCACATAGAATGATTTTCTAACCACTTTGGCAATGTGATTATCAAAGTTGAGATTACTATCTACTTGGGTCCCCAGATCCCTTATTACGTCTTCCTTATTTAGGGGACTACCACCTATGTGGTAGTTTGTGGATACTTTGTTTTTTCCAAAGGGGATGACTATGCACTTTTTGGCATTTAGCTTGAGGCCATGACACCAGATATCTGTCTCAGTGAGACCCTATTGGAGGATGTCTGTGTCAGCCGGAGAGTCAATTATAGCCCCTAGTTTAAAAACAAACAAAATGAGGCTCGCCACAGCACGAGATAAAGCAAAATGAATAATTTATTAACTGCAGTAACAAAAGTAAGCACTTTCACGTTTCCCAATGCTTCATCAGACTTTTACAACTGCTAACAACTCAACATACATTTAAATAGTATCATAATACATCTGCTAATTAATCAATTAATCACATCATTACAAACCCATTCTCATTTAAAAGCAACAGTCACACAATAACATTTCTTATAAAACTTCTAAAATACATAAACCATTATTAAATGCACTGACATAAAAAACTATATTCTATATTAAAAAAACTTTCAATCCTAATGAGCATGGGGACGTGCTGCTAAGAATGGTTTTAAAGTTACTTTCTTATTCAGACCATGTCCCCTATAGCTTTGTAACCTAATTATCCATCTATTTTCACATTCCTCAGTGTAATTTTTTATATCCCCCAATCTATCTGTTACCCTAATCAATTCTAAAACGCTGAATTTAAATTTATGTGTCATGCCTTTATCTAAAATATGTCGAGCTAAAGCATTGTGTTCATCTTCTCTATTTATTGCATAAACATGCTCTCTAACCCGTTCCCTAAGACTCCTATTGGTTTTTCCTACATAGAAACATGGGCATGTCTGGCAGACAGCTATGTATATTAAATTTCTTGACTTGCAATCAGTATAAAAATTAAATTTATACCTATAATCTGTATCTGGATGTATAAAATAATCAATCCCTGACATATACGTACAATGATTACACCCTCTACAAGGTAGTGTACCCTATTTGATTTAGTGAGTGTCTTCTTATTACTATCCTCATAACATAACAACCTCTTGAGTGACTTTGTATTTTTTATGAAAAAATAGGTCTCAGACCTACTATCTCAACTATTCTCTCATCTGTAGTTAGCATCCCCCAATTCTTTTTGATTATTTCTCTAATTCCCATATTCCTATTCGAATAAGGAATTACTATTCTATTTTCAATCTTTCGTTGATCCTTATTAATATTCCCACTGTTGTTTCCATTCTTATATAAAAATGGTTTTCCTTTTCCTTTCCTTATTGAATCATTCATTTGATAAACAACTTTGACTTCTTGTTTACTGTACCCTCTTGATGACAAATTTTTTGCTAACATCTCTTGTTTCATGTTGTAACTTTCATCACTAGTGGTGAGGCGTGACATTCTCAAGGTCTGGCCTTTTACTATATTATGATATACGTGCTGAGGATGCATACTATTTCGATGTAAAATGTTATTCTTCCAGCATGGCTTCCTATATATCTCAGAATGTATCTCCATTACTCTTCAGCACCTGAACATCTAAGAATTCCATTTGCTCATAAGAATACTTCTGTTTAAATCTTAGGAAATCTGTTGTGCCATTAATATATTCAATAAATTCATTCAGTTCTGTTTCTGTGCCTTCCCATACTAAAAACACATCATCTACAAAGCGTTTGTAGAATTTTATGTGTTTACTGAATATAGTGTTTGACAAAATATAAGTGCTTTCCCAATATGCCAATACAAGGTTGGCATAAGAGTTAGCACATGGGGAGCCCATGGCAACCCCTTTTTTCTGTAAATAATAAACATTCTCATATAAAAACACATTGTTATTTAGTACTAAATCAAGTAAAGCTAAAATCTTAATAATAGAATTCCTAGATACCTCTTTTTCAATCAAAAATAATCTCAAAAATTCCATCCCTGTACTGTTTGGAATTGATGTGAATAAAGAAACCACATCTAAGGTGACTAATAAATCATCACATGCCCTTTCACTAAATAAAACATATTCACCATAACTTTCCAAAAAATCTTGTGTATCTCTCAATATAGACCTAGTGTTATTTACAATTGGTCGAAGTTGCTTTTCAATGAATATTGAGGCTGGCTCCATGATCCAACCACCACCCGAGACTATAGGCCTCATAGGTGGGTTAATAAGGATTTTCTGCACCTTAGGAAGTCCCCTTAGGGTGGGAATAAGGGGATTTTCAGCTAACAAATACTTGTTCAGATCACCATCAATGGTATGGCATAGAAACATATCATATAGTTCAGACTGCACATTCTTAATTAATTTGTTCAACATTACTCCATTTAATACTTGATATGTGTCAGCTTCACCCAACATAGTCATCATACTGTTTGCATACATTTCAGCATCTAAAACTACAATAGCACCACCTTTATCAGCCTGTCTAATAACTATTGCCTCATTTTCCTGTAACTTTTTAATTGACTGGAAATCATTATAACTTAAATTATAGAATTCAGACTTATTTTTCGATTTATATAATTCAAAAAAGTCACGCTCGCAGGCTTTTTCAAATGTCTCTAATAAAGGGTGTCCTTGTGGTATAAAGGTAGAAGGTTTACAAAACATATTCCTACTACCTGTAGTTGTATTACCACACATTAGACTTAGGCCAACTTTCCGGGTAAACATTTTTATATCTAGAATAATATCAGCAATATCTGCTGACTTTGAAGGTATAAATGAAAGGCCGTAATTTAGTAAAGACCTTTCATTATCAGTCAAGCAATAATGTGATAAATTTACCACTAAGTCTTTGATATCGGTTTGAGTACCTTTTTCTGGAATTCGTCCTCTCCTCCGAAATTTTCCTCTTGCCCAAATGCCCATGTGGTGACCAGCTAGCCTTGGTCGTTTGCCGAATAGGTAGAGGAAAAGGGAACGGAGTATTGCTGGCCGATATCTCATCTAGTGAGTCTATTTTTCTTTACTGCACCAGCCATTGATGGATACAGTACTTTCGTAATTTCTCCAGAAGGACCCTCTCCTGTATCCAACTCCACACTACTAACCGGAATAGTGGCTTCATTTGATGTAACTTCTGTGGGCGGAGGTATGTGCGCTGACATCATTGTTGTAGGTGCGATTGTACGCATGTTGTTTGAACTAACAAAATCAGAATTTAAAGTCCTCTTATTCACTTTGTGAACATTATAATCACTTTGTACAGGGTTCGCACCATTATTCACATTGTCTCTTGGCCAAGAAAAGACTTGCCCTCTTTGGAAATCTCCAAGATCTCATTCCAGCTTCTTCTTCTTATCCAATAATTGTTTATTATCTAATGTGGATAACCGCAACATAATATCTGTAACAAACATTTCCTTTTCTTCCACATTGACCATTTTCTCAAAATCATTTTCCATCATTACGATTTCCTGCATCAGCCTCGATTCAATTTCTTGATACTGCTCTATCAATAGTTTAATATATCCATAGCTGGTTTCTATATTCAGTTTCTGCCATCTAGTTAATAACCCAGGATGTGTAGTGCCAAAAGTGGGCATCTTTAGCATTCTTAAACCTCTGGGTATTATTTTGAATGAGAGACATGCTTCCATGAGTAGCCTCTGCCACTGTATTATTCGTAATTTCTGCAAGGTATTCTCCAGCTTACGAGTAAGTTGAATAACATCAATGTTCCTCTATAAATTTGTTGAACTTCTTCCGTCATTTATCACCTCATCTGAGGTAAATTTAAGGTGCGGGTTCTCAGCTATAACCACAGCTCCCCATATCGTATTCGTATTTCCAATTCCACTCTCTGATATAGTAATTTCCCTCCTTGCAGCCATGTCCTAGAGCCGTTAAGAAAAATGTATACGAAAAATGTCAAACAAAACAGCTTCTGGGTTAGGAGCCTCTTCAGAATCAATGCAATAGCTCAAAAACGAACAAAATTAAGCTCGCCACAGCATGAGATAAAGCAAAATGAATAATTTATTAACTGCAGTAACAAAAGTAAGCGCTTTCACGTTTCCCAATGCTTCATCAGACTTTTACAACTGCTAACAACTCAACATACATTTAAATAGTATCATAATACATCTGCTAATTAATCAATTAATCACATTATTACAAACCCATTCTCATTTAAAAGCAACAGACGCACAATAACATTTCTTATAAAACTTCTAAAATACATAAACCATTATTAAATGCACTGACATAAAAAACTATATTAAAAAACTTTCAGTCCTAATGCGCATGGGGACGTGCTGCTAAGAATGGTTTTAAAGTTACTTTCTCATTTAGGCCATGCCCCCTATAGCTTTGTAACCTAATTATCCATCTATTTTCACGTTCCTCAGTGTTATTTTTTACATCCCCCAAGCTATCTGTTACCCTAATCAATTCTAAAACGCTGAATTTAAATTTATGTGTCATGCCTTTATCTAAAATATGTCGAGCTAAAGCATTGTGTTCATCTTCTCTATTTATTGCATAAAAATGCTCTCTAACCCATTCCCTAAGACTCCTATTGGTTTTTCCTACATAGAAACATGGGCATGTCTGGCAGACAGCTATGTATATTAAATTCCTTGACTTGCAATCAGCATAAAAATTTAATTTATACGTATAATCTGTATCTGGATGTATAAAATAATCAATACCTGACATACACGTACAATGATTACACCCTCTACAAGGTAGCGTACCCTGTCTATTTGATTTAGTGAGTGTCTTCTTATTACTATCCTCAAAACATAACAACCTCTTGAGTGACTTTGTATTTTTATATGACAAAATAGGTCTCAGACCTACTATCTCAACTATTCTCTCATCTGTAGTTAGCATCCCCCAATTCTTTTTGATTATTTCTCTAATTACCATATTCCTATTTGAATAAGGAATTACTATTCTATTCTCAATCTTTCGTTGATCCTTATTAATATTCCCACTGTTGTTTCCATTCTTATATAAATATATTACATCTTCCTTATTTAGGGGACTACCACCTATGTGGTAGTTTGTGGGTACTTTGCTTTTTCCAAAGGGGATGACTATGCACTTTTTGGCATTTAGCTTGAGGCCATGATTTTGATACCAGGTATCCGTCTCAGTGAGACCCTTTTGGAGGATGTCTGTGTCAGCCGGAGAGTCAATTATAGCCCCTAGTTTGCAGTCGTCTGTGAACTTGGTCAGCCATAGTCCTCCTGTGCTTGCCTGTACCTCTGAGAAGTATATGCCGAACAGGAGTGGTCCTAGGACTGAGCCCTGGGGAACTCCACTTGTAACCGATTTAGAGTCGGACCTAGCTCCCACAACTCTCACCATGTGGGTTCTGTCCGTGAGCCAGTTGGCAACCCATCTTGTGGCGTAGGGGTTTATGTTCAGGCTGGTGAGCTTGTCTATAATACCAGAATGGGGAATGGTGTCGAAGGCCTTTGCGATGTCTAGGTAGGCTGTGTGTACCACCTTTCTCTCATCTATAGCCTTGGTAACTGTCTCAAAGAAGTCCACCAGGTTCAGGAGGCATGATCGGCCTTAAAGCTGAAATGGGTAGGGTCCATTGTTTGGAGGTTCTCAATGCCTCTGTTAATGAGTTCCATGATGATGTGCTCCATAGCTTTGCAGACCAAGCTAGTTAGGCTTATAGAGCGATAGTTACCAGGGTCAGTTGTGGCTCCACCTTTGTGGAGCAGAATAACCGCTGCTGTGCGCCACTCCATGGGTACATAGCCTGTGGAGAGGCTGAGTTTGAACAGTGTGTTTAGGTGAGGGGTTAGTTCGTCTTTGAGCTTGTGTAGGACACAGCCTGGGACACCATCCGGTCCCATTGATGCTGCATTTTTGGCTTTGGAGAGGGCTGTTTTAACCTGAGTGTCTGTGATTTCAGGGACTCTACATTCTTCTGGTATGGTTATGGGCCCTCTTGGGGGTGAGAGGGGGGTGAAGTTTGCGCTGAACCTGTCTGCCAGGATGTTGGCGATATCGGTTGGTTCAGTGTATTTTGTGCCATTCTGCAGTAACTCCGAGCAGATCTGAGCATTGCCACTTAGATTCTTGACATAGCTAAAGAATGCCTTGTGGTTATCTTTGGAGTCCTTGGCAATTTTTCTTTCAAAGCTCGCCTTTGATGATTTTATGAGGGATCGTAGTTTTGTGCTGATACTGATCAGGGATGTCTTCCCTTCTTGGGATTTTACTCTTTTCTGTACTAGTTTCCTCCTTCTGTTGCATAGCTTGTTTATGGCAGGAGTCCACCAGACTGGTTTCCTTTTCTTGGAGGAGTGAGTCTTGGTTTTACTTGGGATGGCATGATTCATGCATTCTTGTAGGTGCCCGTAGAATGCATTAGTAAAGATTTTTGTAGCTTGGACAGCGTTATCCTTCAGCATGGGGGCTTTGATCTTTCCACCCCGGTCTTAAATAAAGTGGTTTGCTTTTGAAAAGTTTTTCACAGTGGTTTTCTTGTCCAGGGGTGGGGGCGGAATGTGGATATCCAAAGTGATTTGTTTATGGTCAGATCTAACCAGCGAGGGGTTGACCTCCAGTGTGGAACACCGGTCGCCCATGTTGGTAATGACCAGATCCAATATGTTGTCACCTCGGGTGGGAGTGTTGACCAGTTGAACCAGGGTGTTTGAGTTTATAAATTCTAGGAAATGTTGGGCAAGGGAGTTAGTACTTGAGTAGTTCTCCCAGTTAAAGTTTAGATAATTGAAATCTCCCAATATTAGGGTGTTTGGTAGGACCGTTATGTTTCCCAGTGTTTCCAGGAACGTGGAATAGGGGTCCTGGGACATGATGGGTGATTTGTTGCAGGATACAATTTGAACTGCAGTTTTGCCCATTGTTAGTTGCACATGGATGATCTCTGAAGCATCGTGCTGTGCCACTAACCTGGAGTAGTGGGTATCCTTGATGAATATTGATACACCCCCACCTTTTGTATTTCAGTTTGGGTTCTTTGGCCAAAATGTATGGTATGAGTTGTAGCCTGGTAGTGCTGGGGTGCTCTCTGGATCCTTAAACCAGGTTTCTGTTACTGCACATATATCAATTTCCTCCATACTGAGGAGTGCCTCAAGTGCATGCATTTTGAGGTTCAGACTTCTGGCACTGAGTAGCACTACCCTCAGTTTTTTGTTGCTTGTGCTATTTACGGTGGTAGATTTGTCTTTCGAGCCTTGCCTAAAAAGGGCACTATGGGGGTGGCAAGAGCCTTGGCCAGTATTTGAAAGCCTAAGTGTGACAGGTGCAAGCCGTCTCTAGCAAAGCAGCGTGGCTTGTCGAGCATGTCATCCCAGGCGGACAGACACTGGATCCCCTTTGGATGACACCAGAAACTTAGCCAGTTGTTGAAATTGACAATTTTTTCTTTATACCGTGGTATCATTCTTGATGAGGTCAGGATGCTACTCAGGGTCAGGATCATACTGGCCTGGGCTACGTGATCAGAGAGCTCTTCCATGTCTCTTTTCATGTAGTCCAGAGAGGTATGGCTCAGGTTATTCACACCAACATGGACAATGACAGAGTCATATTTGTACTTGTTCTGTAGTGACCTGAGTGCTTGTGTTATGCGCAGATCCTGGTGCTCAACAGGCAGCTAACAGTAACCTTCTCCTTATTCAGCCTAGTGAGTGGGACGTCAGTGTGCCTGACTATAGAGTCACCTATTACTAGTATGTTGGGTATGTTATTTTGCCTTAAGGGCTGTGATTGCATGGCACACTGGTTTTGTGAAGTATGTGTTTCATGGTTTGTGTTGGGGGGTGGAGGTTGCTTGGATGTTTGCTTTGGAGGTCTCTGTTGGTTTTGCAGATTTTTATTTAGAGCCTCCGAGTATGTTTTCATGTATTTATGTGTGTTTTTTTTCCACTGCTGCTTTAATGGGTTTATGTGAGACTGGTGGTGTGATGCAAGTATTTCCCTTCTCCTCTTGATTGTTTGATCCAGTCTTGGGTTGAGAGAGCTTAGCCTCCAGTTTGGCTGTATAATTGCATCTCTCACATGTATTAGTGTTTGGTGGTAGGAAGAGCGGGCTGTCTGTGTACATGAGGCAGTTGTAACATTGCCTCAAAATTCCCAGATTCACCAGTTGGACTGGAGAGTACACCTGAAACTGCTGTTTGGACATGCCTGGATAGGTACAGTGAACTGTTTTACTGGATGGCTGGTAAGGTCGAATAGAGAGACTTGTCCTTCTGTACAGTACAGGAGGGTCTAGTGCTATGGTTTATAAGTGCTTATAAGTGCTTATAAGTTTTGAGTAACTGCCAGGCTGAGAAATGAGTGGCTTGAGTGCTTAAGTTGAAAGTTTGTCTAGTTCCAGGGGAAAAATTGAAGACGAGACTTTGTGGAGCCGGGAATAGTTTTACCCTACTTAGCCGGCACTGCCAGGCGCACAAAACCAGGCAAATACGGTATTTATAGCAGGGAAATGAAAGAGATAGAAATTAGCCCAAAATGGCCAATAAACGACTAATTTCTGGGCTGAAACCACTCCTCCAGGGACAGACAGGCCGCTCAAAGCTCCCCTCTCTCACAAGTGAACAGAGAACTTCCTTCTGTCCAAGTAAGGTATGGGCAAACACAGAGATTTGTAACATAGCCCTGAATTCAGCACTAACCTGAAAACTGGACTATACTAGCTTAGAAAGGCGGGAAACAAGTATATATATATATTTTTTTTTTTTATTTATTTATTTTTTTTAGAAAATAAAGCAGATACACTCAAAACACTTTAAATGCACAGAAAAGGATACTTATTGTTATATATCGCAGATCAGAGTTGTAGTCAATGCCACTAGTAATAAAATAGGAAGAAACACAACTACAGTAAAAGCAGATGAATAAAGTACAATTTTATATATATATATATATATATATATATATATATATATATATATATATATATATATATATATATATATATATCAAAAACAATAGAAAACGAACAAAATGATTCAAACAAGTTACCCAATTAACCAGAAAAAAAGCTCAAAACTGAGCCCTGTTCCAGCAGTCTTCAATCAGACAAGTTCTAACTGCACAGCCCTGCTTACTAGGGTGCAGGGGAACCTTCTCCAAAAAAGATGGCCTGGATCAGTGCTCAAGTTATACAAACAAAGCTAGATTCAGCAGGCCTGAATCTGGTCTATGCTACAGCAACAAGCCGCACCAATTTCAGAAAGAAACAGTTCAAATAAGCAGGCACAATAAGCCTGTGACCTGATATTCCCAGCTCAGAAGGGTAGAATCCAGCCTCTCCTCCCACAAGAGTGCAGACCACAAACCTTCTTAATGTAGAATAACTGGCCTGAAGCCCAAGTGCTTAAGCCAAAACTAATACACTTTTAGAATAGCAGACAATGGGCCTTCAATCAGCAATTCCCAGCTTAGAAGGATGTAAGCTATATGTCCTGCAACAACAGTGCAGACCACAAACTTTCTTAATGTAAAACAGCCTGTAAGAAGTCCAAGTGCTTAAACCAAAAGACTTAGAATAACAGTTACAATTTAATCAGGCTACTACCAAGCAGTAATAAATGCAGCAGAATAAATAAAACTGAGTACTTTTAAGAAAAGCAAAATAAGTAGGAGGAAAGACAAATACAGTAAAAGCAAATGAATTTTTTGGGCCTTCTCAAATCAACTCTGTGTATCAAGTAGAGTGAACACTAGACTCAGAATATGATCTCACTGTACTTGGCTAAGTGAGCAAATGAGATGGACCCAGAAGGCGTGTTCTAATAGAGACTTACAGGAGGGGCTGGCAATTCCAGAGCCAGCAACACTAACACCAACACAAGAACAGGGAGGGAGGGTGAGAAACTAACTGCAGAGAGACACAGAGCACACTGTTCAGAAACACACAATTAGGAAACAGAAAAAAAGAAAATACAGTACTTTTAAAACTGCAAGTTTGTACCTAAAATATTAAATGCACTACTGCATGTTTCACTTAGCTTCAGCTTCTAATGTAGATGTTTGCAGCCAAGCAAGTCTCTCAGGAGTTGAGCAGAAAATGATTTCTCAAACTTTGTGGCTAGCACTTAAAGTACAGATGAATCCCTCTAGGTTATTAAATATCAGATAACAAAGAAGTAAAAGAGTTTTACTCCTTGCTCTGACCTCTGCAAGAAGAACATCTGAGTTGTAAGCTGTTATGGTAAGTCAACTTTATTTTATTTTCCACAGGACAGGGTTTCCTTGCGAACTATTCCTTCTTTTATGCTTAAAGTGGCATTCAAATTTACTTAAAGCCAAACGATCCATATACTTGTGTTATTCCTCAAGCCCCAACATGAGGGAGAAAGGATATTTCATACCTTGGATGTCCACAGACAGTTCAGCTAATATCTTGACATTACAATTTTTTTCAGACCTTCTGCACAGTTGTTCATTTCTTATTAAGGTAAGGAGAAGGGACAACCTGTGTCAAAGCAGACTATTTCCAAATGGATATCTTGGGCTATTACCTTTTGTTATTCCCACAGCAACAAAACTATTACAGGCAGAGTCAAGCCAAATTCTGTCATGCTTGGTTTCATCTATGGCTTTTTTTGGGAAGTGTTGAATTATAGAAGTATTCCAGAAACAGCAACTTGGTCCTCTGTACATACTTTTACAAAGCACAGCAAGCCAGATTCATTCTCCAGGTCTAGGTCAAGTTTTGCTAGGACCATTGTCCAGGGCTTCTTGGACCCTTTTCTACTACCTCCCAGTTATTTTAAGCTATGGCAATCTGCCCACATAGCTTAGTTTATCAAAGTAATGATCAATATGAAGAACATAGTACAGTTGTGTAAATAAATTTACCATGGCAGTATATATTTGAATGATCACTGCTGCAGTAGCCACTCTTCCATCCAGCCCCCCATCCCTGTTTTTTTTGGTGTGTTTTTTATTCCAGTGTGTGGACATTTGTTTTTTTTTTGTTTTTTACTCCTAGTAATGTCTTTTCAGGGCTCAGCATCCCACTCTTAGTTGGCATGAAAGCTCTGAAGGTCTTGGCACCCAAACATGTCATTTAACCAGCTCATCTCAAGTTAATGGTTTGGGTGAGTGGAAGGTGCCCTGAAGCTTTGCAAGATATCAAACATATAGCTTAGGCTACTGCAGCAGGGATCATTTGAACACCTACTGTTATAGTAAATTTACTTACAACCTAAAATGATTGCATGCAAATTTGCATTTTAATTCAGTATTCTTTTCTACAGTTAAAGTACTAGTTGGACTGAAAACGTACAATGCAGACATAAGTAGCAAAGTCTGTGTCTTTGCCTGTGTGTGTGTGTGTGTGTGTGTGTGTGTGTGTGTGTGTGTGTGTGTGTGTGTGTGTGTGTGTGTGTGTGTGTTCTTTCAGAAACCAGCATTTGCTGTCCCCAACACACTATAACTTATAAAGTTTCAGACAGGACTTGCTGGATGAAGGAAAGCTTTTTTTTTTTTTTTCAAAACAGGTTTATTGTTTTAACATATAAGAGAAATATCATAACAATTTTATACAAGTAATTAAAAATAGGTATTATTATAATATTCAACAAAACAACTAAAGTATTTACAAAGACATCCACTACAATCAGATCAATTAATTAAACTAAAATACCGTGCTATTGAAATTAGAATTTTTTTAACAAATTTTGTAAATTATCCCATACAATATAATATGATGTTTTTCTAGTTGTTCTCATTCTAATTGTGCTTATTTCCATATGGCACATTATATTCATAACATTTTAAATTCATTGAACGAAGGAGGTGTATCTGAAATCCAATTTCTAGTTATTATTTTCCTGGACACTGCTAGGATAGACCATAACAAGGGAAGCTTAATCTTTTTAACACATTGAGGTACAGGTGTGTTGAATAATATAAGAGACTTAGAAATAATGAAATTATCTGTAAAAAGAGCCTGCAAAAATTCATTAATTGACTTCCAGTATTCTTTCAACTTCATACAGTCATAAAACATATGAGCCCAGTCAGCATTAATTTCTACATTACATCTCTT
Organism: Protopterus annectens; assembly: GCF_019279795.1. Lineage (NCBI taxonomy): Eukaryota > Metazoa > Chordata > Ceratodontiformes > Protopteridae > Protopterus > Protopterus annectens. The sequence goes on along the minus strand of NC_056733.1, from coordinate 1,492,097,733 downwards.
ACATAGATTATCTTTATTATTTATTTTATTCATCATCAAAGGTGTATAAAAGAAGGAAAGCTTTTTGACTAACACAGGATATATATATGTTTGTTACATAAGGAAGAAAAACTGAGCATCTTATGCTAATTGTTCTACTTAATGTGTGGTCTCTAAGAAATTTAGTATCTGAATTCAGGTTTTCTTTAGCTATATTGTTGGTATAAGTACTACAAGTAACTCCTAGTCTGACAACATTTTGCAGCTTCACATTTGTTTCAGTGGGCTGATGTTTGTGATGCTTCTGTTTTGTTATTAATCTATTACAGAACATATATAATTGTATGATCTCTCCCCCTCTCTCTCTGTGTATATATATATATATATATATATATATATATATATATATATATATATATATGTGTGTGTGTGTGTGTGTGAATGTAGAATTAGTGTAATTTATGTAGTATACAAAAGGGAGGTGTCCTATGAGTCTTTTAAGCTGTGGATATGAACAGCGGACATTTTTCAATTAGCAGATATCTTTTCTAGAGTCATAGGACCAGTGGCTGAAGGTGTAATTTCAGAAAACTTAAGGTCCTTTTGAGTCAAACTATCAAGTCTGAAGTCAGTAATGCCTGAAGTTAAAGTTGAACACCTCTTATTCTTTAAAAAAAAATCTTTTTGAATTAAGTTATTTTGTACATCAATTAAATGAAGCCTTTGCTGATTTATCTAAACCTCTGTGTCTGTGGTTTATATTTGATGATGCATTACAGTAAAGTAGATTTTTGACTTACAATCCCATCCCAAAGGGTACAATGGTTATAATAGTTTTTATACACTGCACATGACTAAACTGAGTATTTGCCTTTTGAGATTTTTCATTACATCTACTTCTTTAATTGGTTGCACTTCTCTTACTTAACTGAACTTCACTATTTCCACATAAATCATTATTTACTTACAAAAAAATTACTTAAATTTACTGTGGTTAATATCACCTTCAGTGGGACTCTTGTGGGTTGTAACAATAATAATGCCTGCTATGCCATGGAAGGGCACTTTGACTTGGCATGGGCAACCAATCATCTCTTCCAGGCATGTCTTGAAAAAAACTTGTACTATCTGTAAATTTTCTATTTCCTGCACAGGAATTACCTATCAATACTACCACATCCTCAGCAAAATCATGTGCCACTGAGTGTAAATTGCTGTCTTTTTCACATATGGACAGATCATCTTAAGGTGATCTTTCCACATCCCTCAAACCCACTGCTACACTTTTTCACTTCCACCCTGGTAGTTGACTAACCAAACTGCACCCTCCCTTTTGTAGTTTCCTGGATCTGCCACTGCCTAGGGGTGGGGACAAATGCTAAATTCATTATAAACCAAATTTATTTTCAAGTTAATACTTGTCTCCTGTATGTTTAAATAATGAGGTGGATTGGTCTAGTGTATTAGATTAAATTAGTTGATTTTGTGACACAAATTTCTTTACCCTTTCTAGTTCTACCTCCCCACCCCCACACCAGTTCTATGGTTGCTATTTATTAAAAGATTTTGTCTGCCCTTTCCATTTATTAATTTTATGGTCTAATTATGTTGCATTAATTTATATCCGTGTGAATTAATTAGTATGGCTTTGTATTAGTATAAATGGACTGGCTGTAATTCATTAAAGAATGTTATCAGCCTTTGAAAGCATCTGCTGAAGCACTAGGGATAACTTTGATTCTTACTTCCTTGTTGTGTGTTTTGAATATAGTATGCATAGTTATATTTATTTATTAACCCCTTTGTTATGTGCTGGACAGCTACCTGGCTCTAAGGTAGAATCCAGGCAGTTGGGACAAGGGAGATCACCTCCACAAAAGAGGCCGCTCACTAGCAAAGTCTACCAGAGTGTTGTGCTGGGCCTGCTCCTATTTTGGATTTACTTTTCAGAAGTTAAAGCCAATGGCCATACCTCTCAACCTGGAAATATCAAATATCTGGCAAAGGCCCATGAAAAATAGGTACAAATCTGTATGCTGATTAACATAAAAGTTGCATACATAATTATGTAAACCCACCCACTCCAATGGAATTGTGGGATACCAACTTTCAAACACAAACTGAAGAACAGACAACTACAATATGGCTCCAGATTACCCCCTGCAGCCATTCCAATTTCCCATTACTTGGCTATTTCACCCTATTTACCATAAACATTGTAATGTGTATACTGCTTTACTTCTACAATGATTTGGATTTTGTTTAAAACTTTTATTTTACATTTTATAGCACAAACACTAATAGGCATCTACTAAACAAAGCAATACAGTCTCACAATGAAAATAGACTGAGCATTAAAACTTTTCTGCCCTTAAAACTCATATTCATTAAAACAGCATTGAAACCCATATTCAAAGAAAATGCATCTGGCCCCATGCACATGAAACATACATGTGTTCTTTGATACATCTTCCTGACTGTATTAAATTATATTCTTTGTATAAGACAGCACACTTGTTAGAGCGTATTTTAAATTTATTGTTTTGAACATTTTTCCAGTAAGCAATGAAACAAAATGCATGAACCAATAATGACAAAACTGCCCATTTCAGAACATTTCCATTATAAAAGTCTAGTCAAACTTCCACCAGTATCAGTAACTATGCACAATCTCTGCAGAAGTAAAAGTAATCTAAATAATTCCACAGTAAAGAGATCTGTAACTAATGAAGAGGTTACTGCTAGCAAACAACTTTATATTTCATTGTTTCATCTACAAGTAAAGTGCCTGTTGTCCTTCAAGAATAAATTGCTTATGTTACATTACAAAAATGATAAGCTAGTACCTACCTATCTATATGCAACTAGTGTGACCAGAAAGAACAGAAACACACTTCAGCTATAGAAATTCAACTAATACACACACACACACACACACACACCCTTCATTCCAACTATATGCAGCAAGCAGAAATTCAACTAACACCAGAATGTGCTTTAGAACATCACTGCAGTGATCCACCACATCTAGCATAGTATAAGACAATACAGATAAACAATGGCACTTGAAGACCTTACCTTTGTGGCCTTTAGTGATGAGCATAATCAATGGATATCTTTTTCTTAGAGTTTTGATTCCCATACACTGCACCCAAGCCCTCTATTTACAGAGCAGTGGAACCAAGTACATCTATATAACATAGTAGATGTTCTGATTATTGCAAGATACTCTTAAATGATCACACTAGTTTTAGCACCCCCCCCCAGCTGCAAGAATAACAGTTGTGTTACAATATGAAAAATTAACCATACTCATGCAGGATTGCAATTAATTAGTTGGGTCATCGCATACATTTGCCACCTATAAAAAGAACACTTCGCAAAATAACATCAGCCTCCTGAAACAGCCTTCCGAAAGATATTAAAAAAGTAAATCAAGTAATGTATTCAAGAAGTATACTTAGGAGAGAGTAAAGCTCTATGGTAGTCGTCTTTGACACCTGAATGTACATGCACACCTTACAACACTAGGTAAATGCCACTTTTCCAAAACAAAAGTTTTCCAATTTGTTTTACAGCAGCAGCCATTCAATTTCACATTATCAATGCAGCTGTCTAGTAAACATTGAATTAGAGGCATAAATGTTCATATTGTATCTAAAATAAAACAATATTTTCAGTTTGCAAATAATTTTTTCATTAAAAAAAAAAAAAACCTGAGACAGTAAAGGCAACAAACTTCCATGGGGACTATGCCATTCAAATTATAAGGACAGCTGCTTTGCCAGTACAATTTTTTTTGGGTGGGAATAACTATGGTAACAGTAATTAGCATCAAAACTCTGAAAATAGAAAAATGCCATTGCCACAAGTTATACTTACACCCTCAGCATTTCTTTGAACCCAGAAAGCTTCTATAAGCATCAAACGCTTAAAATAATTCCTTTAACATTAACACTATGGGGTGATAAAAAGTGTAGCATGAGCACTCTCAAAGTGTCATGGAGGAAAACGCATGAGTTGCCTGTTCAAACATTTACTTATTAGAAGTAATTTAGCATTCAGAAATAAAGCTCATTTTTTGAATATTAATGCCATGGTACCAAACAGTATATAAACATACCCCATTACCTGAACATGATCTTGACTTCAACATTTTCATCAGAAGAAAGACAATAGCCAACAGGTGAAAAAGGTCACCGAGAAACCTGAAGATATTCATAATTAGGTAGGAAACACTGCCTATACAAGCACATAGGTAGGAGCACAGCCAGACAGGTTGCTACAGTAGAAACACAGTCAAATGCAGCAATATGGTAATTCAAATGCTTGCAATTGAGCACTGAGAAAGAACAGAACAGTCCTGCAGCAGTAGTATCATACTAGTAATTCAGTGGAACACACACCTACTTATGCAACTAGTGGGACCAGAAATAGTAATTCAAATTCACACACCTATATATAGCAGCAATAATTCTGTGACCAGAAAAGAATGGAAACACACTTCCTGCAACAACATGCTAATTCACATGCTTGCAATTGCACGCCCAGAAAGCACGGAACGATCCTGCAGCAGTACTATCATAGTAGTTCAATGGAACACACCTACCTATCTACATGCAACTAATGCGACCAGAAATAGTAGCTCAAATTCACACAAACCTATGTATAGCAGCAATTATTCAACTAGTGTGACCAGAAAAGAATGTAAACACACTTCAACTATAGAAATTCAACTAATGCAGTAGCACGGTAATAGCAGCAATAATTCAACTAGTGTGAAAGAACAGAAACACACACTTCAAGTCTTCAATTATAGAAACGAATGCAGCAGCACGATAATTCAAATGCTTGCAGAAAGAACGGAACGGTCCCGTTCTATATATCATATTATCAATAAGTGCACTGTGCAGCTGCAACACATAAGAATAATTGACCGGACTTCACATAAGAATAAGCAGCACATAAGATAAGAATAATGGACCGGAGGACTTGTTTTCCTTACCTGGAGGAGCTAGGAAAACACATGCATGCTACTTTTTACACTGCTGCTACCATAAAGTGCAGTGAATCAGTCAGTCACACCCCTTGAGCCCTCAGCCAATTCTGACAGGCTGACAGGCTGCTCATGAAGCTGATGTCATTGCACATGCCTCTGCACTTGATGACATCAGCAAAAAAAATAATAAAAAAAAGGATGGGAAATTCGTGAATAAAGGAGGTCAATTGGGAATTCATGGCACCCCATTATTTGGACCTCAAAACTGGTAAATGCTGAGGAATCCAGTATGGTTGAGAGGTCTGCAATGGCAAAGTCCTAAAACTGACCAAGCTTGTAGATGACTGCGACTGTGGAGCAGTCATAGAATCCCTCCAAGGCACTAACATCTTTTAGGAAGGACTAACACAAACAAATAACTGGTACCAAAGCCACTGCTTAAAACTCAGTGCCAAGAAATGCATAATAGTATTATTTGGGAAGTTGGCTACTCTAAAAAACTACCTCATTTATGACATGCCCTAAGAGTGGATGCAGTAGTCAGGAATTTGGGGACATATGTGGATAGTAAACTGGCTTTCAACTAACATATGTCTATGGTACTAAGGAAATTATTCTGTGTTATTCAGCTTATAAGCAAGGGCAAGGCATCTACATCCAATAAGGTCATCATTGCTCACTATTCGTCTCTCATCAGTCCCATCACTGAGTACAATACCTGAACAGGCACATGCAGCAACTGGATCATCCACACAGATTCTTCATTTAAAGAACACAGAGTGTACACAATATGCCCTATGCAGATTGCCTCAAAGCCCTACTCCTGTACTTGGTTTCCTATACATTGTTGAGAGGCAATCTGCGCCTGGCATGCAAGGCATCCTTGGATGTCATTTTGATGGACCTTTTGCACATACACAAAACCAACAGCATCAGAATTACTCAATCTAGGGACTTGAACCTTGTTTGTGACATAAATAGGACAACATGGAGGGACAGGTATGTGTTTCAGAGAATCACCCTTTTCTGGAGCAGGCTTCCCGTGCAGTGATTTTACTAACCCTTTACTGATAGCCATTTTCAAGAACACTGTCTCTATTTCTGACTATTTTAGTTACTTATGGTCATTATATACAAAAGGCTGGCTCCCCAAAATAACTGGACATAGTCTTATGAATACTTTTAGGGATTTACTGGGAAATGACCTGTAAAATACCTTTAGGCTGCACTCGTGGCTCCAAAGAAAAAAAATGAGCAGAATTGTTTAGAATTTCAATAAAAAACAATTTTAATGTCATTTTTTAATAATGCAATATTGAAATACAATGAAAATTTCACTTTTATATAGTAATACTTATTCTTTTAGGCATAAAGTCAAAATGATGTATGTTTATGGTTTGAAAAATGTTATATTTTATTCTGAAAAATAATACTAGCTACAGTTTTATTTTAAAATATATTTTTTTTGCAAATGTTCCAGCTTGTCTTATCATAAGATGAACCTACCTGATCTTTATTTCTGATGTAGTATCAGCTCACAAAAGATATGTTCTGTATCAGTATTGTGCTCCAAAGGGCCTGAACACATGTCATACAGCTACCCTTTACAGAAACCAAATATACTATCACTTGACAGCCTGGCACACTGCAGTAACCATGTAGGTCTATATACTGTTATTGCTTATCAGTGAACCATTCTATCTATGAAAGATTTGTCATTTTCAAATAAAATATTTGCACAAGTCTGAACATTCATTTATAAAGTATGCTGAGGTTGTGCTAGGTTCCTCAGAGGTTCCTCATTAAAAAATACAAGGAATAAGTAAAATGTCCTATGCAGACTGCCTCAAGGCCCTATGCCTGTATTCAGTCTCCTATAGGCTTTTGAGGGGAGATCTATGCCTGACATACAGGGCATTGTCAGACCCCACTCTGATGGACCTCCTGCATATCCACAAAACAGACAGCACTGGAATTACCCATTCTAAAGACTTAAACCTTGCCTGTGATACAAATAGGACCTGCTGGAGAGATAGGTATGTATCCAAGAGACTTCCCCTTCTATGGAACAGGCTCCCTATCCATGTGAAGCAGAGTTCTTCCCTAACCCAATTCACGTGTAACTTGGACAATTGGATGGGAAAATGGAAATTCATCCCTGGTTTGGCAGCTATGTCTCTAATGGACACAGGTAACCTGCTTACATTTATCAAGGGAATTAGAACTTGTCAGAGATTTGGGATGCATGACTAAGCTTAAAAAGGCCCTTGTGGTCGTTAGCCTAGTAAACACCTATGAACCTAGGAACCTATTAGGTGCAAAGGAAACAGAATAGCTGCATCTTACATTTATAAGTTCTGGTTCACAGTTTCTGTTAAAGGTTTCTTTTTTATGTCCAAATGATTCAAATTCTTGAGAGGGAAAAAAACAATAACTTTGTGGGACAAATAAATAGTATTTTTAGTTCAGATACTATAATAGAACAATTTATTATTTTGTGCATTGTGTTTTTGCCTTCATAAGGAAAAAGGAAATGTGCATCTCTGTTGTGAAATCAGTTGACTGGTATTTTGTGGTAGGTATGTTTTAAAATTCTAATAATACAGTAACCATTATGGGAGCCAAAGCAATGGGTTTGTCATAGTTTATTCCTGAAATGCCAAAAATCAATAGTTCTCCTTTTGCACCTAGACTGTCTCAGAAGAATATTACGTTACATCTTCATTAACTGTGAAGTCATATAAACTATCTACAAGTAAAATATGCATATTTTTTTCAGATTCTGGCCTACCTCTTTATGCTCATTTACACTTTGATAGATAAAACAGTTCAATCATCATTTAGCTTAGATTAATTTTTATGCCAAGACACTCGCCCCTCCAGGAATTAATATCTTCTGACTTGGTACAATTCTGATTTTTGATTATGATAAAATGAAATTCTGGCTGCAGTAATACACTTGCACACCTTGACAAGCCAGATCAACACATCAACAGTAGCTTTTGTGAGACAAAGTGACTGTACAGATCAACTGTTTACCTACACTGACTGTACCGCTGTCAAAGAATGACCACTTTCTGACTGGGTACACATCTGATGTTTCAGTATGATCAAGTGAAATAAATTCTGCCCACAGTAATGTAGTCTAGGTTGTTTCATGCAGACACACAATAACTTTTTTATCCATTCCCTGGCAAGTCATAGCACTTGGTTGTTATCATATGGCTTGAAGCCTTTATCTTGCTTGCAGAGAGCTACTACATTGCCTTTCCCCTGAAATTTGCAACTGTTGGGCTGCTGCCTAGCTCCCTGTAGTCTGGTCAGGCACACTCAACCAATGCCCATGTTGTTCCAGTCATTTATTTTTATAAAAATGTTGATCATTGTTGTGAGCAGTGTATTCACCTGCTAGAATGAGGAACAGTATTAATTGCTCACTATTAAACCCTTCCTACCCACAAATCATCACTTAAGAAATAAAAATGTATGAATCATTACTGGATGCAGTGTGTGCTGTTAGGATTGCCCACAGGGCTATATGATGCTCCTCCAGAGTAAGCCAGATTATACAAACAGTAATGAGTGCTGAGGGGTTATAGAACTGGTGGGGGATGGTTGCTGATAGGAGGGGTAGACAACATGAGAAAGGAAATTAAGGAGATGTCAAGTGTGGAGGAAAGAAGAAAATGTGGGTTTTAGATACTCAATCACTGTGAGGATTAGTTGTCTTGGAAAGAGAGACATGGGGCAAGATTACAGTGAAAATGGTCTCGGGGCTTAGACTTAGTCATGGGAGGGATAGGTGACCAAGGCTGGCACCAGTATGGAAAGGTGGACATGTGTTATTGTGCATGTAGTTACCAATGACCTGTCAGAGGAAGCAGTTAGTGTGGTACAAGTCAGGCCAAGGTGGGGCAGAGGGAATATAGGATAAGGGATGGAGGTATCATTCCAAAAAGCGCAACCTGTGCCAGCAGCCAGAATGTTGAAGGATGAGAGAATTATGCATTATAATGACTTGTTTAGGTAGTCGAGAAATGAGAAGATCTTGCGACTGGTGGTGTGGTGGGTAAAAACAGGCATTGAGGCCAGGTCTCTATCACAGACAGGCTTCATCTTAATCCAGAAAGAGCAATGGTGCTTATTGCTGGGTTGAAAAGGGACAAATCAATGACTATACTTTTAAGCTACTACAGAAGGCAAGGCAGGGTCTTGCAGGAGCATTAGGTGGGTAGGTACTGAGGCAATAGAAAGAAAGAAAAAATTATGACAAAGAGCATAGCAGATTAACAAAAAAGGATGAGCATGCTTTAATAATATTAATATGTAGTGCAAGGAATCTGAGTAGAAAGACATGGAAGCTGCAGTCAAAGATGCAGGAGATAAGGGGATATTGCTGGTGTTGGAGAAAAAATGTTCATTGAACAAACGATGGGGCACAAAGGTGGTGTAGAGATATATAGAAAGGAAACCATTAAATCCAGCATGAAAGAGGAGATAGAGCACCACTGTCTGAAGGGGGAAAGGGAAGAGGCAGGGCAGGGTCAGAACCTAGAGTAAGCACCCTTGTAATTAATGTAGAGAAAGGGTGGACATTTTTTGGGTAATATAATGTTTAAAGTCTAAGACATGTCACAGGAGGAGGGTTATTAAACTCGGTGAAGGAATAAAGGAGCAGGGTAAGAGAAAGCATCTCCAAGTCTTTCTTTTTTCATGTCTCCACTCAATTACAGAAACTTTGAATCGATGAGGAGTGATTCTAAGATGTGGGGTAGTGAGAGAGATAGAAAAGATTAGTTGACTGAGGTCTTGGATGATGAGGGTTTTTGTCAACTGATGTATAACTGTAGGAGTATGGATAGATTTCAATATGAGGCCCTCACCAAGGTGATGTGAGGTCAGGGATATCAAGGTGAAGGTGTCATTAGCTGACAGCGATGACACCAGTGATAGTTTAGAGATGGGAGATAAAAGCGTAAGGGAAACATTATGGTAGGAATTTTAAAGATGTTGATTATGATGAGTTGTTAGAGATTATTTGACATTAGTTTGGGGACTATGGACAAAATGAGAGAGTTCAGCTAGTGGACTAGTGTAGTGATGTATTACCTAGGGCTATGGACAAAGGCTTGAGGAAGAAGTAAAAAATGCATGATGATGAAAAGGCCAATATGACTACACTGGAAATTGATGACAGCGATTAAGACTACAGACAGTACATAGAAGAAGTGGAAAAAAGGGTGGGGAGACAGAGAATGTATGGAAGAAGGAAGCAAGCAGAAAATCAACAAACAAGATGAGGGCAATTAAGGAGCAAACTGCAAAAGAGTTAAAAATGGTCAAGATCATAAACAAAGGATTATTTAATCATATAGCAGAATGAAGTGAGGGTCAGACATGACTAAACTGAGTAACGGTAGGAAGGAATTAATACTATACTGAAAAAATGCAACAAATAATTTACTTCAGTAGTTATGAAGGAAAGAAAAGGGATGGTGCAATGTTTGAAAGGGGGTAGGCAAAGTGGTGCCTACAACAGACGGACACCAGGATATATATAGAGAGAGAATGAAAGGGGGTAATGGAAAGTAGTTGGATTACCTAATGAAGAATAAAACTTATGCTACAAATGGGCTGTCTTCCAGGTCCTCATGAATCTGGTCAGTGTGCTAGCAAATCTCCTTATGGCGGTCTTCAGCAGATCACAATGCACTCCAGAATTATCTTAAAACCAGAAAACAGAAAGTATGGTACATTTTATGAGGGAAGCCAGAAAACTCTACACAGCTTGAAGACTTTAGCATAATGCTGGTAGAAAAGAAGGTCATGGAGTAAAACATAAGGAAAAGGTTGGCTGCCTTCCTAGTCACTTTGCAGAACCTACCACAGGCACGGGAATCAGGGAGATTATCTATTTGGGGTAGAAAGAGGACTACCTAAAAAGGCAAAATGTAAAATCTCTACACCAAAGTAGGCCAAAATTATATGCAAAGATATGGCAAAAATATAAGCCCAAGTAAGTCCTAGGACATGCAAACTTATCAGGCAAAACAGCTGTATAATGTTGGACTGCTTAGAGTAAATCAAAACCAGATACGCTGCAAGAGTAGTACAAAACTGCTCTATAGTGATTTATTCCCACAACAATATAATGCTGGTAGAATCAAAACATCCCTAGTAAGGCTAACCCAAAAATGCTGCTGAAGGAGAGGTAGCCCAGAGCGGAATGGCAGGCAAACAGCTGTGCTTAAAACCAGCAAACCACCCGTTAGAAACAAGGCTTGCCATTTTAGAAACCCAGCTAGAAATGAAAAAAACAAGCAACTGCAAAATAGTGTGAACTGAATCCTGCTGAAACAATAAAGTGGACCACCTGTGCACAAAATGAGTGTCCTGCCTAGCTCCCTTTAATTTTGCCATGACTCTAATAACACCTAAAATGCAAAAGCTTTATTTAAAACAATTGCCTCTACTGCCACAGGCTTGGCAGGAAGGCTTAAAAACAAATATACCCTATCCTAGCCACAAAGGAAAAAGCCTTAGTAATGCTTAAAGGGCAAGCAATGGAAAACACCAAAATCTCTTTGTAAAATAGTAGGGCCAAACTAATTTAAGGTCTACTCTGAAACACAAATAGGAGACAGAACTGCATAGTTAAGTAGGGAGTATTTGGCTCTTAGAGTATTTCAAGGGGAGAAACCAAGCAGAGTCAAGAGTACTCAGACAAAGGTCTTTCACAACTTCTGCCAGGGAAGAAACTGCTGTCTTTCACCCTTTGATGGAAAGTAACTAACAGAAAAGAAGTATGTGAAAACAAAGAAGGGTCATTCCAACAGTGTAATGGGATGAACTCAGCAAGAAGTAAGTTGATGAACTCAAACAATTAACCAATAGAGAGTAAAGATATTACAGAGGGGATTGCAAATTCTGCTACCCAAATCTAAGATTGAGCTTGACAAATAAATTAAAAACAGATTGGCTTTGTATCATAGTAGAGTTTGAAATTCTCTAAGCATGAGACTGTCACAAGAAACATTGTTGAGAAATTGAAGACTCCCTGCAGAGGATGAAGAGCCAAAAGGCCAGTCACATTCCATGATCCAAGCTAGATGACATTGCTCAAAATTGAGGGGCTTTATGAGAGCAATTAAAATCTCCTGGAGGAAGGCCATGGAGCTACCTTTATCACATTTAAAACTTGTTGGGGCAGGAAGCTCTAGGCCAATCTGACACATAATATATGCCCTTGGTCTGTCTTAATAGAGGAGAAATAGTACATTCGAAGAAGAATTGGAAGGTGCCCCTGGGAGAAGATAAGGTTTCCACAACCAATCGAAGGAGCATCCACTTGAAGAGTTGTGTGATGTAGTTTGTGGAATACTTGTTGCCGAGGCACTGCAGAGCTGAAAAGAAAAATGACAGTGGTCTTTTTCTCCTCTGAAACCTGGAGTTCTGTTTGCCTATGAGGCACCTTGTTCTTATGTTAAGATCCGAAGCTTTCATTGCTATCTGTGCCTGATTTGTTTGTTCTGGCTGCTTTGAAACGCTGCAGAGTACTTGGCAGTTTACAATTTGGTTTAGCCTCCCTGCAAGGGGCAAGAAATTCCTTCTTGAATTGCCATCTGCCTGAAGGCTCTGTGATTATGCACACTGTTGTTGACTTTTAGTTGTCTCCATAGTTGATCATACTTGCCATCTATCAAGTAACTCTGCAAACTGGATCACATGCAATGTCAGAGTTAGTTGTCGTAGAATCCCATAGGCATCTTGTGTTGTCATTGCTTGCAGAGTCTTGGCCTGACTTCTTGTTACCCTGAAGCATTTTCATTACCTCCTGAGCGTTGTCCTGTCTTATGAGAGTTAGTATGTCTTGGAAGTGGTCCCTTGAAAGCCATTATTGCTGAGCCCACCACATTGAGTCTCTATTGAATCATTTGCATTATTTCCAGCCATTTGTCCAAATTCCTTTTTGAGATACCATTGGATGCCTTCCCCATAGTTTGTCTGGCAAGGCCACTGTGGTAATACAAGGGACCATGCAGAATAGAAGCAAAGATACTCCTTGTGACATTCCTCACGTTTGAAAGGAAGTCCTTTTCTGAGGCAATACATGATCTTTTGAAGTATCGGACTCAAAGGCAGTTAACAGCCCTGTCATCCATCTCACACCCAGACCTTCTCATAAATGTAGAGGGTACTGTCTTCCAAGTCTGCATTACATGGACCTAGAAGTACAGAACTTTCCTTGCACTGCTATCAGACTGATAGGATAGGTGATGCTGTATAATAAGGATGAGCCAGAGCTCAGAAAAGAGGACTGCCATCTGGATTGGAAGGAAGAGTACGCTGACGTGTGATAGCTATCCAATCCACTGAACTTTATTTATACTATAGAATACTTAGAGCAGTAGAATACCCTGAATTATTCAGATAAAAATAAGAGGTCTTCTGACTTTCGGAGAGATTTATCCAGCAGTGTAGGTAAAGTCCTGAGCTGTAAGTCCTCCTTGCCCGTAATTCTTACCACTGGATGTTGGACCCCAAGCAAGTAACAAAGACGTGATAAGCCAAACATCTTGAACTTGGGAATGTGAGAAAAAAAGTAGAGGAAAGATAAAGATGCGCGGCAACTTAGCTTTTCCCCTTCATGGTAACTAGGAACGAGACTGTCATAAAATCCTAGGCCCCTTTCTGCCCAGGCCTGGTGGCTTGGTGAAAGAGTTCTGACTGGCAAGCCTTAGCTGCTTCTGAAAAGGTCTGATGTCTTGATCCAAATTGGTCTTGAGGTGCATTGACCAGAAAGTGAATGGTAATAAAATCTCTCTGAGAGTGGAAATGAGACAGGAACTGGCTAATGTCTTCCCAGACAAATATTTGGGATAAAGTTGCTAAGGAAGGTCTTAGAAAGGAATCCTCTGGCGTTGAGCAGCTGCCAGAGCTAGAAAACTGAGGTGGAAATAAAATCTGTAACCGTGGTGAAGAACCTTGAGCCTCCCCCTTCCCTGTCAGTAACCTGTGTTCTTTTGCTCTTTGAAGGAGGGACCTTCCACAACCCTACTTCTCACCGAAGAATCTCTAGAAACCTTGCTTTAAGGTGGATGGGTCTGCCCACGATGTCCACGAACTTACTGAAACTCTGCCAAACTCTTTAACAGATTGAACTACACAGTTGGCTTTAAGAACCTTCAGCCCCACCTCTTCTCTGACACCATCCAAACAACATCCCAGCTGGATAAGGCCACCATGTAAGCAACTCAACATGCTCAGCATCAACAGCTGCCCAAAGAAAGCAACCACCTTTGCGCCGGCATGGCATTTGTGCTCCATTGCACCTTAAGGGCAGCCAAACAACAGATCCACACAACACCATCAGCATTGCAATCAAAGAATACCATGAACCATGCAACCATGACACAAATCCCTCAAACTTCAAGTTAAAATAAGAACGCCAAAGCATCCAAAACCGGTGAAAATTGTGAGCTGTTATTCAAAGCGTAAAAGAAACAATGCCCTTTGCCTTCAACGCCTCACGGGAAGAGTTTTTCTTTCATCTTTACACACCTTTCCCCAAACACAGCCCTGCCTTTCTTTATAACAGAAGGAGCCATAATTTTATTTAGATCCCTTTAAGACCTTTAGGATAAGTTCATGGGCTTTCCTGGAAAAGAATAAGATATACTTCCAAATTGGACCAATCTATTTGCACATTACCAGGAGGCTATCAGCAAGAACACCTCAGGAAGCAAAACCTTCAGGGTAAGGGAAGCCTTTTCAAAATGGGAGGAATGAACTTTAAGGAAGGAGCCAATGCAAAAGGCAGCATAGAAAATATTATTCCTGCTTAAGGAATCCAGGAGAAGAGAGATAAGCTGCAAAACCCTCTCCCTCTCAAATGGAGAAGCTGTCAGGAGGATCAGGAGGAGGAGCATCAGAGATGAGAATAAGTAGGACCACTGCAGAACTCCACTCTGAAGCTCCTGAAGACTCAGTTTCACTGCAAACCCGCGATAAACCTGCAAACCTTGTTCCACCAGGCCTCTCTTATCAGGCGGGGCTAGGGAAAGAATACATAGTTTTACATCCAGAACAGACGTTCCATGCACCCAATTTTAGGCAGGTCTGCATAGAAGACTGGGAAACCCTCCTGAATGTGTAGGAGACAGCTCTCAGAGAGAGTGGAAGAGAGAGAAGGGAGAAGCTGGACTGAAGAAGGGGAAGAGGGAAGAACCCAAGGAGCCTCTCCTGGAAGCCCTCCCTAGTAGCTGTTACCCCTAGAACCTCCTCCTATAAAGCCCTCACCTCATGGAAACTCCTGGCAAAACCTCTGGCTCCACTGAGGCACCTTGGAAACTCCCGATTTCCGTCCTCTGGCCGGTTCATCAACCCTAGGCTTCACTGCTTTGTTTTGCTTGACGGCGCTGGCGCTGGAGCATCATTACGCATTTGCAACGCATCCCAAACAAAACACTACACCATGTACAGTCTAACCTCCTCTTACTTACTTGCGCTTGTTAATAGCTCTCTTTTGTTAAACAACAAACAACGCCGTGCTTCCGGCCTAACCACAAACGTCAAGGTATGGTGTTAAACAAGGTATGGTGTATGTTGGTGTCAAGAAAAATACAGTATTTCACTTTTGACATCATCGGTAAAATACTGGCAAGAAAAAAAAAAAATGTTCCTAAGGTAATTTAGCCAACTCTGTTTTAGCCAACTCTCCGGGGTTCTGAATTTATTTCAGAAATACAACTCAAACGCCAACCTGCTTTGCATCGACCACCATGCAAAAAGACTGAGGATATGACGCCGGTCATGCGCATTAGTACTTGACGCATTGACGCCGCGTCTCCCGCGCCCTGACCTGTCGCCAGCCTTATACTATCATATTCGGGCCTGACTGGGACGGACTATACCCAATAGTAAGGACTGCAGCAATGGAAAACGAAGAACATCAGCACTCAACATAGACTTAAGGCTAGATGAAGCTTGCAGTGAAGGCTGATCAAGTTTTATGACTCATCACCTGATGTTCTTGCACTGCTCTAGTGCCAAGTTAACCTAACATGTGTTGTTAATGGATGAAGAACTGGCATCAGCTTTGTATGTGACATATAAAAGATTTCCATCTGTGTACAGCTATAAGGCAGCACCCGATAAAAAATCAGGACAAAGGAGGAATAAATAGTGTAAGGCTCTTTGTACTGCTCTGTACCTTTACTGCTAACTTTGGAGGTGGTGGTGGTGGTCTTCTTGGAGGACTGCATCTTGGTGTTCCAGAACTTGTAGGTAGAATGTCTGACGAAGTTCCTGGCCTTGGTGAGATGTTTCCCAGTTTGCTTTCTGCTTGGAGAGTAGCATTTGTTGTAGGTTTCAATAATGGTGTATTATGAGTCTGGAAAGCCTGTGCAAAAATGTAAAACGATTTTAAATGCTGAAAATCTATTAATTTGAAAAACAGTAAGACCGTATATCCCCCCCATTCTCATACCACATCATATAACTGTAAGTGAAAAGTGTACACTCCAAATACATGATGAATTCAAGTTGTAGCCATATTTTAAATTAGGTATCTTGATGTTTTTCATATGAACTCTGAACTCTTCAACTTAAAATGTTTATTTTCTACATTTTGTGATCAGATAACTTTGCCATATTCCAAAAATGCATCTTTCAAATGTAGCCTGAAACTGCATATGCTTACTGTACTCAGAAACTGCATTTCATTTGTGCTTCAAAATTATAATTCATTGCTACAATGAGATTTTGTCCATACAGCAAACCAAATTTTGGATCAATGCCAAACATCACAAGCAAGATCAATATATTTAATAACACAGGGAAATTAATATTGCTGTACCACAAACATTGAGGTTAACTATAAAAGAAAAATGTTCCCTGGCAGGAAAAGGCCCCCTTGAAACCCTTAATTTAAGTATATTTACTTCATGGACTCGCAACTATGGAGAAATGGCAAACACCACAGAAATGAAAAAAATGGTCCTGCTCTGCTCTGCATCTTTAGCTCTGATGTTAAAATCAAAGTGCTCAAACCTCATGAGTAACTTAAAAAAGAGAAGCTTAAACATCCTGATCTTGAGCCCTCAGTTCCTCTAAACATAAGGCACAAAACCAAACCATCCAAGACACTCACTACACCAAAACTCATGGTTAAACCGACACTCCACAGCATCAAGGTTTCTGGTTTGATATTTATAATGTCAGAGAGAGTGTGAATCCAATCAAACACATAATTCCTAAATTTGTATGCACAGACCTTTCAAAATGTTTAAGATGCATTTTAAAATAGCTTACATCACTAGATTTTAATGTACTTTGCCCATGGAAATTATCTAAATGTCATCAGATCTAAATTAGTGTCCTTATTATTTTTAAATGTTTGCAACAAAGGTGGCTCTGTGGTGCAGTGGTTAGTGTTGCTGCCTCAAGGTACCAAGGTTTGTTGTTCATTTCTGGCCTTGGTTAATGTTGTCCTGCATCTGCATGATCCTCTAAATGATCCATTTTCTTCCCAACTCCATAGACATGCCAATTCCACTTTTATTTTTATTTTTAAATAAATTTTCTTTCATCATTTTTATAAATCTAAGGCACACATTGCTTTCTTTCAAGAAACTTACATACAAAGTGCTGAAGGATAAAGATTAATAAAAAGTGTATGAATGCTATTGTAGCCACATGTCCTTTTACAAATAAATGTGATACAGTCAACATAATTAAGAAGTCTTTTTAAGCTAAAACAATTGTCTCAAATCTAAGTAGCCATGACAAATGTTGATATAGTATATGTGGATAAAAGATCTGATAAACATTTAGTAATGCTCGATCTCTTCAATCCAGGCTAACTGTATCAATTCAAGTTAAAATTTGCTATCTAATTTTAAAAATCACTATTTTACCATTGGAGCGACTGGGATACAGTAGTAGACCCATATAAGCATAGATCAAATCAAAACCCTAGAATAGTAATGCCTCAGACACAATTTCCATCCTCCAAACAGAACACAACCTTGTTGGACCAATAAGATGTCTAAATCTTTTTTCTTTTAAACAAGAAATCTAAATCTTTTTTTCTTTTAAACCAGAAACATCTTTATTAAACTATCACTAATGACATAAGCAACCATGCATTTATATAAATGAAAACAACCTATGCTGACATATTTTAGTTGCAAACATTATACATCACTTATAATATATTCACTTATTGTCAGTCAAACATTACATAGCTCATTCAAATCCTGCCTTCTTTTAAACCTCCTTCTTCCTCCAAAACATTATTCTATTATTTCTCCTTAAAGCTTGCTACTAGATCAAGCCAAGGGCTTTAATTCAGTCATTCCACTATATAAGGGTAAGAAAAAGCATATCAACTTTTCTCATATCATGGTCTTTTGCCAAGAGTTTTCTTCTTTTCTTGCATTGCAGTGCCTACAGTTCTTAAAATTGTACAAGGAGAAAGAAAGAGAAGAAAAAAAAAATCAGGGGCGCCTGTTTACTTTAGTATCCCTATTAGACTCAAAAACAACTGAGAAAGTTTTACTTTGTAGCATGCAGGTTATGTTATTCATTATAAAATACTACTGTCAAGAACAAAATTCTGTTTTATTTACAGTTAACTCTTTCCTTCCTCCTCCCTTCTCCTAAATGTTATTCCAAACATTGACATGAAATACGACATATGCTTTGGAATCCACTACATGTTTAACAAAGTCAAAGAAGTCCAATATTTCCAGGTTTTCTTGTTCTGTCATGTTTCACAAATATAATCAGTGCTTTTAATCAAACATCTATTTGTCAATTTCCGAAAAGCTGGTTTTCTTCCTATTGATCTCCACCTCCCAAATCCAGTCTCTGCTTCATTTGCAATGTACTCCCTGTTCTTCTAATCAACTCTCATGCTTTTTCCTGTCTCTCAAGCATTTTCCTTTGAAACATTGGAAAAGGTTTCAGTGGCACAATCTCTTTATGGGCTTTATTACCAGAAGAACAAGAAGCAGAATCTCCTTCTGTTTGACAGCTCACTTTTTGTTGGACAAACATTTGTATTTCCTCCTTAGCATGTTCTGCATCAAAAAATGATTTTGAGGCTCCAAGAAAGAATATTCTGAAAATAGCTGGATACAGCAGCTCAAATCTCACACCTGCTTGTCGACATTCCTTGATTAGTGGAATACATGTACTTCTCTTTTGCCTGGTGTACACTGAGTAATCATTCTCCACAAACACTCTACTGTCACCCACTTTTAGTACGTTTTCCTTCTGCCACAGTTTTATTGGAATCAACTCTTTCTGGTAAGATTGCAACCATACTATTAAAGGTCTAGGTTGCTTTCTCATGGCCAGACTTGGAGCATACCACAATGTGCTCTTTCAATAAAAAAAAATCCTACACTAGGATTACGTTACCCGCAAACATAGCTAATTTACACTTTTTGTAATATTGTCAACTAAACTGAATCTAACTGTGGGTATATACTTCATTCCTTTAGCAAATAATGTGAAATGTGCTTCTTGAATATTAACATTTTTTTTGCAGTTGTTATAAAAACTTTTTATTTGACAGTATAAAGAAAAGAAGCTGTTAGATTATTTTTTATTCAGAATTATTTATTTATTTATTGTTAATAAATGTTATTAATATTATGTGCATAAGAGTTAGATTATTATTAGATTAATTATATATTAGGATATATTAGTACTGATACATTGTATTTATACATGTAACAACATAATGAAATATTGATGCATTGGCACTTTAAATGTAAGTAATTGTATTTTTGGTGCCAAAAAGGTTTTAAAAGGAAGTGTATTATATGTTAAACTTATTCTGATGAAGTCTGTATTTACAGATGAAAGCGCTTAATGTGTCAAGTTTTACGATTTGGTTTTACTATATTGTGAAAGCTTTGTTATTAAAACGTTTTATTAGGTTCGAGTCGGGTTCACTCGCTGCATTATTAGAGCATCATTTAGACGGTGGGTGCCGTCTAAACAGTTCATTATTTAAGGTGTTGTTTTGGTTTTCATTCAATATGTGAGTTCCTGCATTAAAATTTAACTCCCTTTATTTATTTAATATTCAATCAAACCTTCTTTTTCACTGCCTCTTCCTTGGTTTCTTGGTCTTCTTTACCTTTCTCTAGAAAAAAAACAAGTTATAATTGCAAATGGGAGATAGCTTGGCTAACCTAAGAAAGTAACAAAGGAACTCAGTGGGGCTACACAAGGTAATGCAAAAGAGTGCATTTTTATAGAACCTTACAAAGTCCATATTACAGAACTTTGTAATGTCTATGAATGTGCAAAGGCTCATATAAGCAATGCAGCTTATGTCTTCTTCATCTACAGAATAGCATTTGAATTTATAAAGTATCTGATGACAGATGCCAGCAGCCTATTCACATCATATTATTGCACTTTATATGCAGCAAAGCGAAATGTGATTTTACAGTGAGAATATGTAAGTAGCCGGCTGTATATTTATTGTATTTCAGTTACTGTGTTTGTGTTTCACACATAAGAACACTATGAAAATTTACATGAAGCTAAATTCTGGAAAATTAGCTTTACTGTATAGTTTTACTTTTTTATGGAAAATGTTTTTAATTTTGGAGTGATTAAGTATCATTTTTCTGCATTTTCTTGCTGCTTTTAGCTAATTTCGACTAAAACGCCATTTTTCTAGAGTTTCTGTGATTTAAAAAGTTTGTTTCAGCTACATATTGTACTTATTTTACTGCCTGAATGTTAACAAAGATGTTTTTGTGTTTAAATTACCCGTTTAACTGTTGTCGGCTACACACTCAAGTGTGATAGCCATTTCTGTGCATTTAAAGTGTTTTTTGATTGTATCTGCTTTATTTTCTGAAAAAAAAAAAACAAAAATATATACTTGTTTTCCCGCCTTTCTAAGCTAGTTTAGTCCAGTTTTCAGATTAGTGCTGAATTCAGGGCTGTGTTACACGTTTCTGTGTTTGCCCATACCTTACTTGGATAGAAGGAAGTTTCTCTGTTCACTGTGAGAGAAGGAGCTTTGAGCAGCCTATCTGTCCCTGGAGGAGTGGTTTCAGCCCAGAAATTAGTAGTTTATTGGCCATTTTGGGCTAATTTCTATCTCTTTCATTTCCCTGCTATAAAACCCGCATTTGCAAGGTTTTTGTGCTAGTATACAGCTCAGTAAGCTCCTGCCTTGTGCCCTGCAGAGTTCTACAGCAGCAGAGAGACAAAAGAAAGACTTTGGAGTGATTAAGTATCATTTTTCTGCATTTTCTTGTTGCCTTTAGCTAATTCCGCCTAAAACGCCAATTTTCTAGAGTTTCTGTGATTTAAAAAGTTTGTTTCAGCTACATATTGTACTTATTTTACTGCCTGCACTTTAACAAAGTCATTTTTGTGTTTAAATTACCTGTTTAACTGTTGTAGGCTAAACACTCAAGTGTGATAGCCATTTCTGTGCATTTAAAGTGTGTTTTTTTTTTTATTGTATCTGCTTTATTTTCTGAAAAAAACAAAAAATATACTTGTTTTCCCACCTTTCTAAGCTAGTTTAATCCAGTTTTCAGGTTAGTGCTGAATTCGGGGCTGTGTTACAAGTTTCTGTGTTTGCCCATACCTTACTTGGATAGAAGGAAGTTTCTCTGTTCACTGTGAGAGAGGGAGCTTTGAGCAGCCTATCTGTCCCTGGAGGAGTGGTTTCAGCACAGTAATTAAGTAGTTTATTGGCCATTTTGGGCTAATTTCTATCTCTTTCATTTCCCTGCTATAAAAACCCACATTTGAGTGTTTTTTGCACGCCGGGCAGCACTGGTTAGCTAAAGTATAACTATTCCCCGCTCCACAAAGTCTACTCTTCAATTTTTCGCTTGGAACTAGACAAACTTTAAACTTAAGCACTCAAATCATTCACTTCTCATCCCTGCACTTTCCCAAAACTCATAGCAAGCACTAATAAACCTTAGCACTAGACCCCTCCCTATACTGTAGAGAAGGACAAGGCTCTCTATTCGACCTTACCAGCCAATCAGTAAAACAGTTCACTGTACCTATCCAGGAATGTCCAAAGGGCAGTTTCAGGTGTACTCTCCAGTCCAACTGGTGAATCTGGGCATTTTGAGGCAATGTTACAATTGCCTCATGTACACAGACAACCCTCTCCTTCTTCCACCAAACACTAATACATGCGAGAGATGCAATTATACAGCCAAACTGGAGGCTAAGCTCTCTCAACTCAAGACTGGACCAGGCAGTCAAGAGGAGAAGGGAATTACTTGCATCACACCACCAGTCTCACATAGACCTATGAAACCAGCACTGGAAAAAAACACACATAAATACACAAAAACATACTCGGAGGCTATAAATAAAAATCTGCAAAAGCAACAGAGACCTCCAAAGCAGACATCCAAGCAACCTCCACCCCCCCCAACACAAACCATGAAACACATACTTCACAAAACCAGTGTGCCACACAATCACAGCCCTTAAGGCAAAATAACATACCCAACACACTAGTAATAGGTGACTCTATAGTCAGACACACTGTCGTCCCACTCACTAGGCTGAACAAGGAGAAGGTTACTGTTAGTTGCCTGTCAGGTGCCAGGCTCCGCCACATAACACAAGCACTCAGGTCACTCCAGAACAAGTACAAATATGACTCTGTCATTGTCCATGTTGGTGTGAATGACCTGAGCCGTACCTCCCTGGACTACATGAAAAGAGACATGGAGGAGCTCTCTGATCACATAGCCCAGGCTGGTATGACCCTGATGCTGAGTAGCATCCTGCCCTCACCAAGAATGATACCATGGTATAGAGAAAAAATTATTAATTTTAACAATTGGCTAAGCTTCTGGTGTCATTCAAAGGGGATCCAGTGTCTGTCAGCCTGGGATGACATGCTCGACAAGCCATGCAGCTTTGCTAGAGACGGCTTGCACCTGTCACCCTTAGGCTTTTGAATATTGGCCAAGGCTCTTGCCACCCCCAGAGTGCCTTTTTTATGCAAGGCTCAAAAGACAAACCCACCACCGTAAATAGCACAAGTAACAAAAAACTGAGGGTAATGCTGCTCAATGCCAGAAATCTAAACCTCAAAATGCACGCACTAGAGGCACTCCTCAGTATAGAGAAAATTGATATATGTGCAGTAACAGAAACCTGGCTTAAGGCTCCAGAGAGCACCCCAGCACTACCAGGCTTCAACTCATACTATACAGTTCGGCCACAAAACCCGGACCGAAATACAAAAGGCGGGTGAGTATCCATATTCATCAAGGATACCCACACCACCAGGTTAGTGGCACAACACGATGCTTCAGAGATCATCCACGTGCAACTAACAATGGGCAAAACTGCCATTCAAATTATAGCTTGCTACAGATCACCCACCATGTCCCAGGACCCCACTCTGCATTCCTGGAAACACTGGAAAACATAAAGGTCCTTCCAAACACCCTGATATTGGGTGATTTCAATTATCCAAACATTAACTGGGTGAACTACTCATGTACGAACTCCCTGGTCCAACATTTCCTAGAATTTATAAACTTAAATGCCCTGGATCAACTGGTTAACACCCCTACCAGAGGTGACAACATATTTGACCTGGTCATCACCAACATGGGTTCCACACTGGAGGTCAACCCCTTGCTGGTTAGATCTGACCATAAACTAATCACTCTGGATATCCACATTCCTCCACCACCCCCGGTCAAAGAAACCACCGTGAAAAACTTTTCAAAAGCAAACTTCATGTTACTTAAGACCGAGGTGGGAAGTTTCAAAGCCCCCACGCTAAAGGATAACGATGTCTAAGCTGCAAAATCCTTTACTAATGCACTCTACAGCCTCCTACAAGAATGCATGGATCGTGCTATCCCAAACAAAACCAAGGCTCACTCCTCCAAAAAAAGGAAACCAGTCTGGTGGACCCCTGCCATAAACAAGCTATACAATAGATGAGGAAACTAGTACAGAAAAGAGTAAAATCCCAAGAAGGGAAAACATCGCTGATCAGTATCAGCAAGAAACTACATTCCCTCATAAAATCATCCAAGGCTAGCTTTGAAAGAAAAATTGCCATGGACTCCAAAGATAACCACAAGGCATTCTTTAGCTATGTCAAGAATCTAAGTGGCAATTCTCAGATCTGCTCGGAGTTATTGCAGAATGGCACAAAATACACTGAACTGACTAATATAGCCAACATCCTGGCAGACAGGTTTAGTGCAAACTTCACCCTCCTCTCACCCCCAAAAGGGCCCATAACTCTACCAGAAGAATGTAGTGCCCCTGAAATCACAGACACTCAGATTTAAACAGTCCTTTCCAAAGCCAAAAACACAACATCAATGGGACCGGACGGTGTCCCAGGCTGCATCCTACACGAGCTCAAAGATGAACTAACCCCTCACCTAAACACATTGTTTAAACTCAGCCTCTCCACAGGCTACGTGCCCACAAAGTGGCACACAGCAACGATTATTCCGCTCCACAAAGGTGGAGCCACAATGGACCCCAAGAACTATCGCCCTATAAGCCTGACTAGCTTGGTCTGCAAAGCTATGGAGCACATCATCATGGATCTCATTAACAGAGACATTGGAAACCTCCAAATACTGGACCCAACCCAATTCGGCTTTGTTAAGGGCAGATCATGCCTCCTAAACCTGGTGGACTTCTTTGAGACAGTTACCAGGGCTATAGATGAGGGAAAGGTGGTACACACAGCCTACCTAGCCCTCGCAAAGGCCTTCGACAACATTCCCCACTCAGGTATTATAGACAAGCTCACCAGCCTGAACATAACCCCCTCCATCATGAGATGGGTTGCCAACTGGCTCACGGACAGAACCCACATGGTAAGAGTTGCAGGAGCTAGGTCTGACTCCAATCCGGTTACAAGTGGTGTTCCCCAGGGCTTAGTCCTAGGACCCCTCCTGCTTGGCAAATACTTCTCAGAGGTACAGGCAAGCACAGGAGGACTATGGCGCACCTCACCAAGTTCGCAGATGACTGCAAACTAGGGGCTATAATTGACTCTCCGGCTGACACAGACATCCTCCAAAAGGTTCTCACTGAGACAGATACCTGTTGTCAAAGCCATGGTCTCAAGCTAAATGCCAAAAAGTGCATAATCATCCCCTTTGGAAAAAACAAAGTACCCACAAACTACCACATAGGTGGTAGCCCCCTAAATACGGAAGACATAATAAGGGATCTGGGGACCCAAGTAGATAGTAACCTCTCCTTTGATAATCACATTGCCAAAGTGGTTAGAAAATCCTTCTATGTGGCCCACCTAATCACAAAAGGGTTTGCATCCAGATTGAAAGAGGTCATTGGGCCCCTCTACGCATCACTCATCAGACCCATCATAGAGTACAATGCCCCATTTGGGATGTACCTTACAAGACACCTGCAACAACAGGAAAGACCACAGAAGTTCCTCACCAAGAGGATCACTGGCCTCAAGCAGATGCCCTATGCAGCTCGACTGAAGAAACTCCAGCTGTACTCGGTTGCATACCGCCTACTCAGAGGCGATCTCTGCCTGACATACAAGGCCATGTCCAACCCAGAATTGATGTTCATGCTCCACCTAAAGAAAACCATATCACCTCGAGCCACATGCTCCAGAGATCTAAACCTCACCACAACAATAAATAGGACATGCTGGAGGGATAGA
This sequence comes from Protopterus annectens, assembly GCF_019279795.1. Taxonomy (NCBI): domain Eukaryota; kingdom Metazoa; phylum Chordata; order Ceratodontiformes; family Protopteridae; genus Protopterus; species Protopterus annectens. The sequence goes on along the minus strand of NC_056733.1, from coordinate 1,492,072,045 downwards.
TTCCTGTCCCAGAGACTTCCCATGCTCTGGAACAAGATTCCAGTCTACATTAGGCAGAGCTCCTCACTAACCCTCTTCAAGAAAAACCTTGATGAGTGGATGGGAAACAGAAAGTTTACCCCAGGGATCACTTCAATGGGTCTGCTGGACAGAGACACAGGGAACTAATCTAAGGGGGCAGCGAAAGCCAACACATTCCGGCTAGGCTTATAAATGCCTTCGGGCAGATAGCCTAGTACCTACCTTTGAACCTAATTTCATATGATACAAATAATTTTTGCTTAATAATTTCATTATAGTTGTACATATCTGGTTTCCTCCCACATTCCAAAGCCATGCAGTAGGTGGATTGGATATTCTAAACTGGCCGTAGGTGTATGTGAGAGTGAGTGGTACGGATGAACTACCATAGCAGAGCTAGCCACTAGATGGATTAAACCTTGGCTTGAGATGACTGTCACTGTTGAAGTGACACCTTGACCCCATGTGCAAAAATGGGAAAAGGGAGTTGAGGATGATGGATGGATGGATATGAAAGATGTTTAGTTGTTTTTAGAAAGGAGAAATTAGTTTATATTACAGAAAAGAGTCTTTTAGAGACCCAGGTTTTCAACATTTTGGGCTTTTATTTCTAGCCCTGTGACACTTGTCCTCCTAGATGTTGGTATCAAATGGCAGAACTGATTGTAACAGCTATTTTACATGGAGTGCAAGTATTCATTTAAATGGTTAAGCGGATAACTTAATGTAGAATGGATGCAATTTATCACCCTCTTGAATGTAAAATGATTAAAGCATATGACCTGAAGTAAATATTAGAGTTCATATTGTAGTTACTGAGCAGCTCAAAAATTAATGTTGCTGATGATAATAAAACTAAATATGAAATGATAATAAAGACTAAATTTTCTAGGCACCGTTCCCTCTGCTACATTGAGGTCATCTTCTGGCATTCTGTCCTGATATCCTAACTGCTGAAGTAGTAGAAATAAATGAAGAGTTTTTATTTTAGCATTTCCTGATGTTAATATCGGCATGTCCCAAAGCATAGCAGAATTGTTGGCACCAGCCCACAGAGGAAGCCTAGGATTAGAAATAGATCCCTTAGAATTCAGTGAATTATAGCTAGATTTCATCAGATTATGGTACAGCAGTGACCTTTTGTTTAGTAGTAATTGTACTCCCCTTACATTGTCATTGATTAAAATATAAGTTGAACAGCAGATAGTAAATAGTGTGGGAAGATTATTATTATTGACTGAAATTAACAGAAACAGTGAATTAACAGTGAGGATTCCTTATACACTGCACTATTTTATAACATGGCATAGCTCATTCAACTTAGTGATGATAGAACTAACTCATTGTGGTGAAAATTTGTCACATCAAACTGGAAATGACACATTAAAAAGACAAAAAAAAGGAACCAGAATTACCTTCCTTATGCCATCTTTAACTTTGTTTTGGAAGACAGGATTAGAATGGCCATTGGAGGCATTTGGCTCTGAAGTTCCCTCACTGCAGAAAAAGTAATAAGAATTTTAGAACATTATTATGTCTTTTTTTTTTTTTTTGAAAACAGCTGCAGGCAGCATGTGACTAATGATGACACTATGAACGTTTGGTAACAATAACAGTATTAGTCACATTATGCCTATTGTCTTTATTTTATTTTCATTCTACTTTGTTTACCATGGTAGTACACTGACCACAAATGACCATATGCAGTTACTGCCTGGGTGAAATAATTCACAAAAAAAAACACAGCAGAACAGAGAGGCAGTAAGCTGTATATATCAACAACAGAACAAAAAGTAACAATGTATAACAAAATCTGTGCAGCAGCAATTAATAGATGTAGCAACAATTATGAGTGAAATGTACATTTTACATAAATATATTTCAGGTTTACGTTGTGGTGGAAATGCTGTGGAGTAGTGACAGTCAGGGCAAGGGGAGGGTGGGTGAGATGGTACTAAGAAGTGTTAGAAGTTTACAGAGATTAAGGCTAGAGATTGAGGGGCCCTTGTGTGATGTGAAATACTGAGTGGCAATTTCAGTTTGATTGGTGTGGAAGAAATTCTGATTTCAGCTCTGAAGGAGGGGAAGGTGGACTGTAGGTCCTTCACATGGTGATGGTGGTGGGTTTCCCACAGTTTAAAAGCAAAGATGAAGAAAGAGAAGTCGGTACAGTCAAGGAATTGGGGTGGAGGTGGGTGTTTGTTTGGGAGAAGTGTCTGTATTCATGACTTTTATGACTCCATCATGGACAAGGGATGATGAGACGCCAAGGTACAAAGTTAGATATCTGTTTTAACTGTCAACGCCTGACAATACAGGTCTTCAATAATCATTACCTCCTATGGAAGTATTTACAGTGGCTGGGTGGGAGAATAGGAAACATATAGGAAATAGATTTATTGTACTGCGCATGTCATGAATGCAGTTGCTTCTGTAAGCAAACATTTTTTCCAACAGAAGTTGCTGATATGAGAAAATTAACTTTCTATGATCTGCAGCAGTCTCTGAGATGGTTATAATAAAGACTTATATAAAGAAGGAGTTTTGTTCCTACAAAAATGTGCATTGATTTTTATGTATTTACATATTTGTTAACCATGGAGTGTGAAAGCAGTGCCAAGGATTAAATGGTGGAAGTTAAAAAAGGGTGATTGTGAGGTGGAGTTCAGGGAAGAGTTAAGACAGGCACTGGGAGGCAGTGAAGAGTTACCGAACAGTTGGGTAACTACAGCAGAGCTAGTAAGGGAGACTGCTAGAAAGGTGCTTGGTGTGACATCTGGGCAGAGGAAGGAGGACAAGGACACCTGGTGGAATGAGGAAGTACAGGAGAGTATACAGAGGAAGAAGATGAGAAGAAGTGGGATTGTCAAAGAGATGAAGAAAGTAGACATGAGTATAAGGAGATGAGGCGCATGGCAAAGAGAGAGGTGGCAAAGGCTAAGGATAAGGCATATGGAGAGTTGTATGAGAGATTGGACACTAAAGAGGGAGAAAAGGACCTGTACCGATTGGCTAGATAGAGGGACAGAGCTGGGAAAGATGTGCAGTAGGTAAGGGTGATAAAGTATAGTGAGGGAAACATACTCACAAGCATGTTGAGTAGATGGAAAGAGTACTTTGAAGGGCTGATGAATGAAGAAAATGAGAGAGAAGGTTGGATGATGTGGGGATAGTGAATCAGGAAGTGAAACAGATTAGCAAGGAGGAAGTAAGGACAGCTATGAAGAGGATGAAGAATGGAAAGGCTGTTGGCCCAGATGACATACCAGTGGAAGCATGGAGGTGCTTAGGAGAAATGGCAGTGGAATTTTTAACCAGATTGTTTAATGAAATTTTGGAAAGTCAGAGGATGCCTGAGGAGTGTAGAAAAAGTGTTTTGGTACCTATCTTTAAGAATAAGGGTGATGTGCAGAGCTGCAGTAACTACAGAGGGATAAAACTGATCAGTCACAGCTTGAAGTTATGGGAAAGAGTAGTGGAAGCTAGGTTAAGAAGGGAGGTGATGATTAGTGATCAGCAGTATGGTTTCATGCCAGGAAAGAGCACTACAGATGCAATGTTTGCTCTGAGAGTGTTGTTGGAGAAATAGAGAAGGTCAGAAGAAGTTGCATTGTGTCTTTGTGGACTTAGAGAAAGCATGTGATAGGGTGCCTAGAGTGGAGTTGTGGTATTGTATGAGGAAGTCGGGAGTGGCAGAGAAGTATGTAAGAGTGGTACAGGATATGTATGAGGGTAGTGTGACATTGGTGAGGACTGCGGTGGGAGTGACAGATACGTTTAAGGTGGAGGTGGGATTACATCAAGGATCAGCTCTGAGCCCTTTCTTATTTGTAGTGGTGATGGACAGGTTGACAGATGAGATCAGACAGGAGGCCCCGTGACTATGACGTTTGCAGATGACATTGTGATATGTAGTGAGAGTAGGGACCAGGTTGATGAGACCCTGGAGAGGTGGAGATATGCATTAGAGAGGAGAGGGATGAAGGTCAGCAGGGCTAAAACAGAATATATGTGTGTAAATGAGAGGGAGGGTAGAGGAATGGTGAGGATGCAGGGAGTAGAGTTGGTAAAGGTGGATGAGTTTAAGTACTTGGGATCAACAGTTCAGAGTAATGGTGAGTGTGGAAGACAGGTGAAGAAGAGACTACAGGCAGGGTGGAATGGGAGGAGAAGAGTGTCAGGAGTGATTTGTGACAGGCGGGTACCAGTAAGAGTGAAAGGGAAAGTCTACAAGAGGGTAATGAGACCAGCTATGTTATATGGGTTGGAGACGGTGGCATTGACAAAAAGGCAGGAGTCAGAGCTGGATGTGGTAGACTTAAGGATGTTAAGATTTGCAATGGGTGTGACGAGGATGGACAGAATTAGGACTCTTTAAATTAGAGGGTGGACAGGATTAGGAATCAGTATATTAGTGGGTCAGCTCAGGTTGGACGGTTTGGAGACAAAGCAAGAGAGGCAAGATTGCGTTGGTTTGGACATGTGCTGAGGAGGGATGCTGGGTATATTGGGAAAAGGATGCTAAGGATGAAGCTGCAAGGTAAGAGGAAAAGAGGAAGGCCTAAGATAAGGTTTATGGATGTGGTGAGACAGGACATGCAGGCAGTTGGTGTGAAAGAGCAAGATGTAGAGGACAGAAAGAAATGGAAACAGATGATCCTCTGTGGCGATCCCTAACGGGAACAGCAGAAAGAAGAAGATGATGATGATGATGATGCTAACCATGGTAGAACACTGATCTACAAGTATCAATTTCAGGCTTGGAATTGGTGACAATGTTACACAAACAGTAAGAATACACAAAAGTACCAATCAATTGACAATCAAATAGTGGAATCATTAAGTATTACACTATTTTTAATAACTTTTCAATTGGCTCTACGAAGGAATTGTAGTTTGATGTGTTATGTTTCATTAGACTATTGTACCTCTGTCACCTGCAGTAGTTATCCAATCTTATTTGCAAATATTAAATGAGTAGTCTATTTCTGTTGAAGACATCACATTTGTTATAAACACCACTAAACCACGTCCCAAGTTAATGTTTTGTATCGACTGTCTAAAATTTAATGCCATCATGGTCCAGTTTGTAGAAGCAAAATCTCCATGTCTTTGAATGCAAGATTTCTTTCAGTACAAATCCTGTAATGGTTTTAACTGCATTGCAAAGATTCTGTGTTAGGTACTTTGTAGAACCAAGTCATTAATAACTACTAACGGTAACCAGAATTGTTATAATGTTACAGCACCGTTACAGCTTTGAGTCAGCTGTAGCAACTTTAGGACACAGAGCCTATTATTAAATTAAATTAACAAATATCCGGGGATTCAGAAAGAAACCCACTGGTGACAGTAGAAAGAGGTCTGACGAAAGGTGCCTGTTTTGGCTACATGGGGAAGTGTGATTCAGATAAAC